>NW_012154285.1:8917828-8946058 GCF_000956105.1 Propithecus coquereli
GTGGTGCCATCTACGATGCACCCAGGCTGCATGGTACGGCCTATTAATTCTAGGCTACAAACCTGTACATCATGTTACCATACTGTAGGAAATTTGAACACAGTGGAAAGTATTTGTGGATCTCAACATAGAAAAGGTACAGTAAAAATACAGTATTATAATCTTATGGGACCACTGTCACATGTGATCCTTCATTGACCAAACATCATTATGTGGTGCATGACTGCATAGGAAATACATAAACCAGTAACATAGTCATTTATTGCCAGTATCAAGTATTATGTACTGTACCTACTTGTTTGTACTAGACTTTCACACAACTGGCAGCCCAGTAGGTTTATTTACACCAGCATCACCACAAACTTGTGAGTAATGTGTTCTTGAACATTGAGATCCTTTATGTCCACTGCAAACAAAATCGCACTAAACATTCTTTTAGCCAAAGTTGCACGCACTTTTTTTTTTTTTTTGCATGAAATGAAGACAAAGTGTTATCAGATCAGTGTGTTCACATGCTGTGGGCTTTTGCCAGCCAGTTGTGCTTGGCACTTGGTAGGCCCTCAATAAATTATTGTTGAATGAACAAACGGGCGACTAAACATCAGCCCAGCTCCAGAAAGACAGACACTGCCCCATGCAGACTGTGCCTCCTGCTAGCCACCGAAACCTCAGATGAAGTTGTGGGGCTCGGGAAGGAAGACAGAGCCTTGGATACCCCTGAGGACCAGTTTCTCCTGGCGCTGAGTGGGGAGAGTCTGCCTCTGAGAACTGTGCTCCCTCTCCAAGCATCTGTCCCTCGGCTCCATCCACGCCCCTAGGACAGCCGCAGGACTCCAGGGGTGGCTCCTGGCGCCCATGTCATCCGTCAAAGGCCTCCTAATGAGCTAATAGCCCTCATGTGTGAACATTGATTTCTGGGGTGATGGAAAAGCCGAGGTGATTTACATTCGATTTCCCATCGATGAGGCACCATTGATCTCTACTGCACTAAAATATTTACTAGGGAACAGCAGGACCGGAAGCGCCCTGGCCAGGGGAAGTGAGCAAGTGCCTGGTGGCCAAGAGATTCCGGAAATGATTCTTGCCCCAGGGCCAGGAGGAAGGTAAAGGCCTGGTGACATTCTGGAGCCAGGAAAGCACACCGGGCTCCAGGCCAGAGAGGGGGAATGCTAACTAGAGCCTGTGTGTTCCTTTCAGTTCTCAGAGTTGGCACCAAATGGCACCTCCTCAGAGAGGCCTTCCAGGGTCGCCCCAGCTAAACCAGCCCCGAGTCACTCGGGGTCACATCACACTACTGTCTGCCTCTTTTTCAGTTTATTAAGGTATTATTTATATACAATAAAAATCACTGATTTTAAGTGTACTACTGGATGAACTCTGGTTCACAATCACATAACTACCACCACAACAGAGATATAAAACAGTGCCCTCGCCCAAAAGGCTTCCTCCTCTCTCCCCACCCCTAGCCCCAGGCAACTACCAATCTGCTGTCAACATAGTTTTTCTTTTTCTGGAATTTCATATGAATGGACTCACACAGTACGTCACCTTTTGTGTTTGACTTTATTCCCCCTTAGCATGATGGTTTCAAGATGCATCCAGGCGGTTAGGGTTTAGGGTTAGGGGTGGGTGATGCGTTTGCTCCATCTTATTGCTGAGTGGTATTCCATGGTATGCACACACAATCTGTTTATCCGGTCACTAGCTGATGGGCACAGAGGGGCGATGGTTCTTGTTGAAGCCCACACAGCTTACAAGGGAAGGAGCTGAACTTGGTGTGCAGCTCAGTCTGAATCCAAAGCCTGTGATGTCTTTGGGGAATTCAGCGGCTCCGCAACAAGAGGTTATTTTGAGGATAAAATGAAATTATACTCCAGTCAGTTCCATTTGCTGGGTGGCTGTCCTTGTACTGGAGATATTTTATGAGTTTTCCTCACAGGGGCCCAACAGATATACCCCACTGTTCCCGCGCGAGGCCAGCACGGCCAAGAGGGATGCAGAATCTTCCCCGCAGTCACATATCCCGTGAGTAGCAGAGCCAGGATTTGAACTCCGGCCTGATTCTCCACTCCCCCATCCCCACCTCCTACTGTGCACCGTCAGGTTCCAACAAATGGACGCCGGATAAGTCCATCATGGAAGGACACAGCCTGTGTGCAGCCGGGCAAGTGACAGATGAAGTCCCATCAGCCCTGCCTGAAAGGTTGGCCTCCCCCAGCCTCAAGCTTCCATCCCGTAGGTGAGTAGCACATCTGTTCACGGGCAGGGCCTGTTCGCCAAATAGCAAGTCAACTCGCAGCTGCCCCGAGGCCTTGGACGTGCTGACTGGTGGCTTAGCATTTCCAAGTCATAGGGGGCCCTAGGTTCCGAGGGGAGGCTCCCCAGGTGCCTCAATGCCAGACCTTCTGTCTCTGCAGGCTGTGGAAAATCACACACACACACACACACACACACACACACACACACACACACCTGTGCAAAATCAGCCTCCTCACTTTTCATTACAGAAACACACGCAAACACATCTATGGATCCATACACCCTCCACGCACCCCTACATTTCACACCTGTATGTGCATTTGCACGCATGCACACCTTCCCATACAACACAGCTTGAGGTGCACAGCACACATAGCAGACACACACTCCTATCTACTGCACACTCATACACAAACACGCTACCCCAGGTAAGGGAACATGGCATAAAGACACAGACGAAGGCAGCTCACATACCCATATATTTATCCAAACAAACATTTCTAGACATTTATGCAATCACACACATGCACAGCCATACAGACTCGCACACATATTTTCACATAGACATATGCATGTGCATGCTTGTATGTACATGTGTAAAAGCACCCTTATATATCCATACTTGCACTTATAGACATACATGCACATTCACACACGTCACACACGCCCACACTCAGACATACATGCATCTTAGTTCTACATAGAAATACATATATGTTGTATTTAGGAATACATATACGCACAGTCCTTGCATGCAGAATCAAGTAAAAAATTGCAAATATTTTTGCCAACATGGACCCTGATGCAAAAAAACCTACACATATGCACACCATATGCACAAACATACACATGCATGTCTAAGCATGCTGCAGACATGTGCACAAGCAGGTATGCCTGTAAATGTGGAGCCAAATGTACACACATGCATCCTGTATATAACATATACAACTCCCATCCAAACACGCACAGCAGTTATGTTATATCCTCTGTCTGCTTCCCTTGTATGACCATGAATTTTTGGAGTTCTTCAACTTGGTTTGCTTAACCCAGAATCTTCTCCCAATGCATAGTCCCTACTGAAATCCTCATTTCCTGCGCAGAATATCTTACTGAAATGTCCCATCATGACACACTTCATATTTTGAAGACACTTGATACTCTTTGGAGACACGCAGAGGGCCCTGGCGTATCCGTGGGAGACCCTCGGGGCCAGAGCCTGGTGAGGTCTCGAGGTTGCTGACGTCCACTCAGCAGGCTCTGATGAGATGGACAAATGCTTTATTTATTTGCAGGCAAAATCACACCTCCTCTAGGAGCTGTTCCTCCCCAAGTAGGAAATTCTTTCTCCTTCTCTGTCCTTACATTGCACATTATTTATACCTTTGCTTTAAGGACCAGCTCCTTTGTTTTGTCTTAGAGTTTTCTGGAACTCTTGAGCTCCCAGAGGGCAGAAAACATGTCTAAATTGCTTTGTTTTCCACACAGCTGGGCTGCTGATACCCAGTACTCACAGGTGTTCAATAAAAGGAAATTGAAACAACTACTATTTTGACGCCGCAGTGAGAGAGCCTAGCTTGGTGACCAGATATCAGCCAACACTCAAGTAAGCAGGCTGGCCAATGAGCACCTTCCAGAGGATCGCACACTACCGTATATTTAAAAGGTTCAGGGTGCTCTGCAATGCATCCAGGGTTTGGCGCCAAGGATGAGCACACAGTGCATGCCCCATGCTCAATGAATATCCACAACGTCATTGTACTGGCTTCACCAATGTTCATCATCCCCACCCCTCCCCCAGCCCCTGAGAAGACCCTAAAATCCCGCACCCACAATATGTTAGTGAAAAATAGACCCAGCATAGGTTCATGTTAATTAGCTGAACTGGGATTTGAAGCCAGGCCTGTCTGGCTCTGTCTCCCTCTTTTCCCTCCACTCTCCCCCTTCCCCAGTGAAATACTGCAAACAAATGAAAGCATAGAGAAAAATGTAGGAGCACCAAGTATTCAAAACCCAGACTTTTTCAAGTTCATTATTCATTCGTTCGACACTTGTTTATCCAGCGCCTCCTATGTGCCAGGATCTGTTCCAGGCCACAAGGGCAGAGTAGTGAACAAAACAGACAGGGCTGGCTTCTGAACTTCTGCTTTACCATATTTCCTTTAGTGCTGTTGTAGCTATTGTTTTTTTAATATTAATAGCTTCATCCTTACTACATAAAATAGAAGTTCACTATGTATCCCTTCTCCCATTTCCATCCCTCTCGGTGGGACATAAACATCACCCCGATATTTGCAATTATTTTCTCAAGCATGTTTATACTGTCAGCTCACATTTATCCATTAACATTGTATAGCATTGCTCTATGTGTTTTTAAACATTTTATAGACTGTATTATACATATATATATATACACACACACATATATATACTTCATCAACAACAATGTGTGTGTGTATATATATATATCCTTTCATCAACTTTTTTCATTCACTGTTTTGTTCTCCAGTGATCCATGGTGAAGCATGTATCTCTGCTGTTTCACTGTGATACAGTGTTTCATTACATGACATTGTGATGGTGAATTTAATCATTCTCTTCATCATAGACATCCAGGTTGTTTACAGGATCCTCCTAGTGTAAACAATGTTGCAATGCACGTCGTGTATGTCTACTGGGACGTGCGTACGAGTGTCTAGTGTCTATATACCTTTATATACCTATATATCTAGAAGCATGATTGCTGGGTTGTAGGACATGTGTACTTTAGCTTTACATGACAATTCTAAATTGCTCCTCAAACTGAGTTGAATCAACTTGTTCCGACAGTAGCAGAGTCTGAGTCTATCTGTTACCCAACAACACTTGTTTTTTAATCTCTGCCTAGCAGAGGGATATGGAAAAAATTTCTCCTTTTGATTATAATGGGCACTTCTTTGATTATTAGTGAGGACGGATATCTTTACTTATATTGATTAGCCATTCAGATTTCCTTTTGCTGTGAAATGCTTGTTCTTATCTTTGTTCCGTATTTAAAAATTGGTTTCTTTATCATTAGGGCTGAGCTCTTACCCACTTCTCCAACTGTGGGAAACAAATGGGTTTGATAAAGGGAGTCACTGGTACGGCCCCTCTTCCTCCTCACGCTGAGAAAGCAGCCCGTATTGACTGGCTTCTGTCACTCATCTGATTAAAGGTACCACTTACTTCCAAATGCTTAGAGCCGGGGCCGGGAGCCATTCATAAAACTCATATTGAACGATTGGCTTTCACAAAGTTTGCCTTAATGTTTTTGCATGGTATTGATCCGTGGGGGGAACTATAAAAATTGACACCAGGATAAACTTTGAACGACGGCTCTCACTCAGCCGAACTGGGATCAATGCGCATCGACCAGGCACGGAGGGAGGGGAGGAACGAACCCTTCTCCATTAGCCGGTCTCCGCTGGACCAGCAAAAACTCAGCTGGGTCTTTCCTGCCTGCACTTCGGGTCTCAGATGCAGATACAACGATGTTTGGGGTAAGTGCTGAGATAGGAGACAAACCCCTTGTTCTGGAATAAGGGGTTCCCAAGTTCCTAGTTATCAGCACTTGAGAAATTTAATTTTCCCTTAAAAGGCTCCCATGTGGTGCTAGTTATGGGTGAGGGAGCCATGGGACAGAGGAGGGGAATAAGTGCTTATTGAGCACGTACTATGTCCCAGGTGTTTGAGCTGGGCACTTTGCAAAACACTCAGGAGGCTGGAGGGGTTGGCTCCACTAATAACTGGCTGATAACCTCAAACTAGTGATTCAACCTTTCTGAACTTCCATTTACTCCTGTAAAACACAGAGCCTTATTAATAACTACCTTGCAGAATCATCTAGTTTCCAGATCATCTAAACCAGGATCAGTGGCAGGTGGGGCCTGGGCATCAGCACTTGATCCAAGTTCCCCAGTTGATTGACTCACAGAGAAGCTCAGGAACCATTGCTCTGGGAAGCACGTGCAATGCCGGGACGACAGTATGCGGGGAGAGAAGCCAGGCTGCCCTGAAGTTTCTTCGTCTACGTAAAAAGGCTAAAAGCATGCATTAAGCACTTACTGCATACAAGCCCCTTTGCCACCCACCAGCTAGTTCCCATCATCTTTCCAACACCTGGCATTGTTTTTTATTGCCCCATTTCCCAGATGCAGCCCCTGAGATTCAGAGAGGTCGCATTAAGGCCCCAAGTCACACAGCTGGCCAGCAGCAAAGGTTGATCCCACCTAGGGCGCCCCTGAACATGCGCCTGGATGTTCATGGCCAGGAAGTCTGAAGGAACAGCATGGAGCAAGGGAGATATGGGCAACGGCTTCACTAAAACTATTTCTGGGCCACTGGCCAAGTCTGGCAATGAGTATTTTGCTCATGAAATACGGGGTGGCTTGGAGGAGGCTGGAGGAAGCCGGGGGCGGGGTGGTGGGGCCGGGAGGGAGCTTCCTGGGTGCTAATGGATTCCACGTGAGCTGCAAAACCCGTGGTGGAGAGCGGTACTTATTATTCCCATCTCTCACCCCGGAGAATTTATGAGGCTTCCAGTCCTACGACTTCAAAGCACAGCACAAAAATCAGCAGCCACTGCTTCCCTCACGCCTCCTCCTTATTTACTTATTTAGCTGTTTATTTCTCTCCCTTTTCTCACGCGCCCATGAAGTTCGCTTCGCCTTCAAACACCCTTGTTTGGTGCAAGAGATTGCAAAGCTCAAAGAGGGAAAAACTCACCTCGGGCTGGTTGTTCCTTACTGGGAAGAGCCGGGAGCTGGAAGTTCCCCCCACCCTACACCATAAATAACCTCTCTCCCTCACCAGCCCACAAATCACTCCAGGTTTTTGGAGTAAATAGTAATTGCTGTGTTTTCCCCCGTGGGCATAGCTGAGGGTGTATGTATGTGCATGTATGTGTTTGATTTAATTTATTTATTTATTTTTTTTAGCCTTGTAAAAAGCACCTTCATCTCCACCCTCCACTTCTAAATACTCTTTTGAAGGGATTACTGCTCCCAGACGCCCGACCCAGGAGCTTGGAACGGCACGATATAGGTTTGCGATTTACTGTGGCTCCAGGGAGCTGGGAGATGCACCAGCCCAATTCAGGGCTAGAGGAATGTTCCTTTGGTGCTTTGTGTGGGGGACACACGTCCTGACACCCTTAATATCCCTCACTCTCCCCATTCCCACTGCCCTGGCACTGGCCTGCCAGGTGTCCCCAACAGGCTCCTGGCTGGTCTCCATCTGTCACTCCACATCATCCTCCTCCTAGCCCCTCTTCCTCTGTACCAGCCACCCCTGCAGTGACCTTTCTAAGCCTCCGATCTGATCATCATTGGATACTAATCATTATTTCTGGTCTCTGCCTTAAAACCTCCCAGTGTCTCCCTCCACAAAGCAGACCCAGGGGCAGAAATTTGGGTGCAGGTAGCTTATCGGAGAGATTCTCTCAAGAGGCCAAAGTGAGGGGATGGGAAAGTGAAGCGGCGAAGAGATGAGAGCTAATAGATCGACCGTGTGTTAGAGTGCTGCTTACCACGGGGGAAACTGAGGCCCAGGCTTGCCGGGGAGCTCAGGCGAACTGCATTTCCCAGCCTCATTTCTTTCTCTGTCTCTCTCCCCCTCCAGCACCTTCCACTGCATCGAACTCTTGTGACACCCCCAAGTGGACCTAGACATTCCGAGCATCCGTGCCTTTGCCCATGCCATTCCCTCCGTCTGGAATGCCCTTCCCAGTCGTGTCTACCTAGAAGACAGCTCCACTGGTGTTTAGATTGTGTTTGAGCCTCAGGGAAGCCCTTTCTGTCCATCAGGTAAGAGCATCCGCCTCTCTGGGTTTGCCCTGCTGTCTACTGTCCACACATATATCACAGGAATTATTCATTTTAAATATACTCATGCGCTTGTCTCTCTCCTCTGTCAGAACTGGGTCACTGGGATGGGCCTCATGCTATATGTGTCATTGTGTTCCCTGTACCTGGCTCAGAGCCTGGCACTTAGTAGCTACTCAATAAATGTTGAACGAGGGAATAAATTGAAGTGGGTCGTTTTGCATGCAAGGACCCGTTGGTGGGGTCTTTCCTTTCCCAGCCAGCCAGAGCCCCAATCCTTTACTGATGGACTCAGCCTACGCTGCCCAGATGAGGCATAACAGTGCGCCATGGTGACAAATGCATGGAATTTGGGGTCAGAAGAGCTGGGTTCCAGAAGTTTCTGGCCCCAGAATTTGCTACTTATTTCTGACCTGGAAAATGCCCTGCCCCTTCGCATCTCTCCGAGTGAGTTAGACTAGACGGGGCTAGAGCAGCATCCGCCCTGCCTTCCCCTCTGCTCCCGCAGCAGAGGCAGTGGCTGCATGTCGTGCTGGATGTCTCCCTGGTCCCTCCTGCCTCCACTGTGCTCCCGCGTGGCCTGCATCGACGGCCCTCTGCCCTGTGGATCCCGGGTGGGCTAGGCAGTGGAGAGTGGTGGCAGGAAGCCCAGCAGAGGGAGAGAACGAGACCAGGGTGTTTGTTTCCCAGCTCCCTGTCTGCAGAGTTGCCATGGCTTGGCTGTCCCTTGACCAAGGACCATGGCTCCTACCAAATGCCCCCTTTCTAGCCACACCCTCTGCATTCCGATGACCTCTCCCTCCTCTCACCTCCTCTGGCCCAAGACTGGTAACAGCCCCAGCCCTGCTAGGCGTGTGGTCCTGCACCAACTCGGTGAGCTCCGAAGCCCTTCCCACACTTCCATAAGTAGCCCTTTGTTCATTTCTCCTCAGGCATTAGATTCTCACAGGGAGTGTGCAACCTAGATCCCTCCCATGTGTGGTTTATAGTGGGGTTTGTGCTCCTATGAGAATCTAATGCCCCCACTGGCGCTGATCTGGCAGGAGGCGGAGCTTAGGCAGTGAGGCGAGTGATGGGAGCGGCTGTAAATACAGACGAAACTTCCCTCGTTCACCTGTGATCTCCCCTTAGCTCTAGGCAAGCAGGACTTAGTAGCCCTATCACACTGAGACTGTGTGTAACGGGGGTGTGGGAGGCGATGATTTCCCAAAAGGGAAACCAGAAGGAAAAGGAGTAGATACTAGATTGGCCAAAACAGCAGATGCCCATTGCAGCGGTGGTGTTGGCTATTTTTAACAATAGATGTCACTTATTTCCTTTTCCATCTGTTAGGCATTCTTGCTGTGTACAGTTGTGCAGGTTGTGTCCTGCCCAAGACCACCTTGTTAAGGAGGCACAGAGGCTCTAAATCCACGCCCAAGCTCTGCTCGGCAAATAGCCGTCTCCACCCAGAGGAAGAGATGTCTTTCCTAATGTGTAAAGAAGCACCAGGTATAAATCATCATATTTAATCCTCTTAACAGCCCTGAAAGGTAGGTGTGGCAGATTAAAGATGTTCACAAATGCTTTGCTGCTTCTCCCATTGAAGAGGGAGTCAAACCCCTGGGGATGGGACTCATGCTACACGCGTCATTGAGAGATGGAGCCTAATCCCCCTCTCCCTTGAATCTGAACTGGCCTTAAACACTCACTTGATCAACCAAATATGGCGGAAGTAACATCCTGGGATTTCCAAGGCTACATGATAAGAAATCTTGCTGCTTTTGGGGGTGGCTTGGAGCCCTGAGCCGCCATGTATAATGTCCGACTACCAGTCCCTATTGCTCAATTAGTCACAAAGGTCAGATTCAGGGGAAGGAATTCATGGGAGTGTCAAACAATTTATGACCATTTTCAATCTACCAAATTGTTGGTTGACTTCATTCAAGAAATATTTCTTTGTTGAGCACCTACTTCACGCCAGACACTGATCCAGCGGTGAACAAAACAGAAAAGTGTTCTGCTTTCACAGAGTCTGTATTCCAGTGGGGGGTTGCATTCTAACTGGAAAAAATGGGTCAACGAACTGGAGAGGAAAGTTGAGCATATCTAATCTCCAACTTTTGACTTGATACATGGGGTCCCATGACATAGTCTCATGATGACATGAGGTCTGATTTCTCATTTCCAAGCCAATTCTCCATTCATTGATTATCCATATCCGTCCTCCATGGCAACAGCGAAGACACTGAAATAGCGAGTGGCAGATATTCTTTCTCTTCCTCTCCGCGGGTGTCTGGCACATCACAGGGCTTAGGGACTAGCTGCCGCCTGAAGCTCTTGTGGCCAACTCGGGTCCCCCATCGGTTCTGAGTTCCAGGACTGACGGAGGAGGGCTTCGGGGGACTGAGGGAGCTGGAGAAGCATCATCGCGACTCAGGGCAGCCGGTGTCCGCCCTGGCACTGAGCTGCCGGCTTCAGGATGGGCATGAGAAGGTTCCACTTACGGGGCCACCTGACCAGCAGCCCGAGGGCTGGGCCTGGGCAGCACCGAGGAATTTCACACGTGGTGGTGCCAACCTGGGTTCTGTTCTGGAATAACACATGCGAGTGGCGCAGGGTAAACTCGTGAGTCATGGCGCTAATCTGAGCTCTTTCAACCTGGGTGCCCAGGAGATGAGCAAAGCCCTGACTTCAGCACCATCAAAGAGGTTATATGGCAAAGTCAACAGTTTCAACAGGGAGCAAAAGGCTGAATCACCCAGGCCGTTGCTTTCCCCTTGCCTGAGTCAGGAGTAAAGGATTAAGTATGCTATTTTGGGGAGCTCCTAAGTGCTCCAGAGGAGAGCTTCCAATAGAGGTGAGTACGTTCCGATTAACTCCGCAGCACACCTTTCAAGCTGGGATCCATTTATTTTTCATTTCCATTATTGGGCAACCAACCAAGTGCTATTTATGAGCTCTGACTCTGAGCCGCCACAGATGTCATTTATGTCAATCACCTAGATTTATTTTTCTAAAAATGTGCTCTGCAGAACGCTAATTTTCTAGTATGCTTGATTGGTGGCCAAGGTGGGGAGGAAGGGGTGATAGGCACAGAAAAGAAATTTTTGATCATCGAAAAGAAGAGCTATTCGGGAAATACTTGATTCAATTTTCTGTAACAGATTTCTCTACTGCAGGACTTTTCAGAGCCTTTCATGTGCTAATGTATGTTGCAAATCTCCAAAAGGGGTTTACATTATTAACCTTTCTCAATGTGGCTAGGGACTGTCCCTTCCCCCACCTTTTGTAGAGCAGAGAAATTGTTTTTCACAAAGATGTTTTGAGAAATGCTGTTCTTGAATTGTTCAGAACAATTCTTTCAAATTATAGGCATACAAATTAACCAAGGAGCTTGTTAAAAACGCACATTTCCACGTCAGACATTAAAATTGAGTAGGTCTTGGGTGAAGTCCAGAAACATTCATTTAATAAACATTTTAGGTGATTTTGATGTGAGTGATCCATGGCACACACTTTGGGAAATACTGCTTTAGAGCCATTCAGAGTTAGACAGCATATAAATTTAAATCCTTATTTTATAGATGGGAAACTGAGGCACCAAGAAGTGATTTGCTGTACAGTGAGTTTTTTGTAAAGTCAGAATTGGCCTGGGACTCCCAGATTAGGAAAAAAACCTCCCTCATCACCTAATGAGACATTCAGTATTTCATAGGCAGCTGAGGTTTCTATAAATAACAAGGAATTAGGTGCTCAAGGGAGGGTGTTAAATTCATGGATGGATAAGTAAATGAATGAATGAATGAATGAATAAATGTATATCCCTTATTCTAGTCATTTATACCTCTTTTGAAGCAACCCAAGGGCACAATTGATTTTTGATGGGTTCCACTTTATGGCAAAGCCAACTAAGGTCCAGAGAAGTTAAGTGATTTGCTAAAGGTCACACAGCAAGTCAATGGTAGAGTGATAGTCATAAGTCAGCTTTTTTTTCCTGATTCCAGATTCCAATTCTGATTCCAGGATTGCCATTCCTTGGCCAACCTCAGACTCTAGAATCAGATGCGGATTTTGTTTCTCGGCTCTGCTACTTGCTAACTGTGTGACATCGGTGAAGTCACACAAACTCTCTGAGCCTTGTGCGTAAAATGAAGATAAGAACTCACTCGATCGCTTTTCAGAAGTGATTAAATGAGATGAAGTATGTGCACCCTTGGCAAGGTGCCCTGCATGTGGTAAGCGCTTTATAAATGTTAACTACTAGTAATAACAATATCGATAACCATGAGTAGTATCTAAAAGAGACCAAGGCACATTGAGAAGGAAAATGAATTTCTTTTTTGGATAAAAATGAAACGATCATAGGACCACAAAGTCTGGCTTCTTGGTGTATCCTGCTGAGCCCCAGAGTCCCAGAATCCCAGAGTCGGAACGGGCTCTGGAATTCACCTCATCTAACATCGAGCCCCAACAGAGACCCCTGTGAGAAGGCCCCGGCAACCCCATATATTCTCAGCATGTCACCTCCACTGACAGTGAATTATTTCTAGATAAATAGTGGCAATTTTTAGCGCCATGTTTCCCAAAATGTTGCCCAAGTACCACCAGTTCCAGAAAATGCTCCTTAAGAAAAGAATTCCATATTCAAACAAGCTTGAGCAAGGTCACATGCTCTAAGCAACCACCACGTGAGTATATTTATAATGTCCATCATCATGTTAAAGGCTCTGTCAAGTCCCGCAGTCAGGGGAAAAATAAAGTCACTCTTTGTTGAACCCTTGGCTCTCCAAACTCATTTAACCAAAAACCCTATTGACAGCCTGTTGAGCTTTTTTTTTCCCCCCTGTAGAAGCACTTTGGAGACTTCTGTATTAGAAAGTTTTCTTATCTATTGATTCATAAGTGATTTTCTTTTTTTTTTTTTTTTTGCAACCATGCTGATGACATCATTCTAGATTCACTCAAATCAAGATACTGCCATTGTCCCTTTAGAAAATACATATTTCCTAACACAGAGTGTTGGTCCCAGCAGTACGCACTGGTACAGTTGTCCGGATTGTTCACAGCTGACATCTACTCTTAGTGACCTGTGTCTGAGCCACCCTGGCTGTTAAAAACTTTGAATGCTGCTTCCGCTAACAACTCCTTATTTCTCAAGACTAGTCTCTCTCGAAGCCCATCACTCTAAATTCTCTCAGTTCTATAAATCAGCTCCCTGAGCTCTGTCTCTTCTCTCTGGAACCGTCCCCTCAGCTCAGACCTGTTTCATCTCTTAACTTGCTTCTGCTGCTAGTCAGTGACTTCAGTTTCTCTCCCCAACTCTCAAGAAGCCCCTTGTCCCCAGAAAATGTGCCTGAGAAGAGGGGTTAATAAGTCACCAGTCCCACCCCAGCGCTGTGTTCAAAAATTGCCATTTGACCTTGAGATTCAAGCATGGACATGCAAACACATACACACACACATGTGCACACACACCTCCCAGACTTCCCGAATGCAAATACCGGATTCCAGCCCCTTGCCCATTGCAGCGGGGTCTCCCTTCTCCCCACGAGGTGAATCTACTAAGAGAACTTCCAGAGCCCTTTCTTGGGGAGGGGAGGAAGGTTAAAAGTGTACACAGAGCATTCTTTCTGGCTCTGCTCAGAAGCTATCAGGGCAAAGGGAGTGGGGTTTCTGGTTTCAAAGGGAGCCCGAGAGAAGCTGCTTCTTTTAGTCGCAGCCCCTCTTAGGAAAACGGAGAGCTTTTTCTCCCCCTCCTGCAGGCAGGGCCGTAAATCACAGGCGCTCCTCCAGTTCTGTGAGCGGGGGTGGGATTAAGCTTGTTTGGTTGGATTTGTTTGAGTGTGTGTCTTTCGGTCTCCCTCCCCCGCCCCCTGCATAAACATCAGCCTGTAAGTTCTCGTCCCCTGGAGGACACACCGACGGCATCACGTTAAATATTTAGAACAGGAAACCACCTTACTGTGCTGGATGGGAAAAGCAATCTCAGTGCTCCAGTGGGGCCCCCATCGCTCTCCTGACCTCTCAAATGAGAAGGCATCCTCATGTGATAGCCAAGTGTCACCTCAAACTGTTCCTGGGGATGGAAGCAGGATTGGCATCCCAACACGCAAGGGCTTGGCTGGGAAAATGTTTCTCCTTGGAGCAGCGTTTGTAGGGCAAGGGTAATCGATAAAATGCATTTTTAATAGCCTTTTTCTTGTGAGCAAGGTAGTTACGTGGCTCAGTGAAGGGAGAAAAACATGGTAGGAGGAAGAACTCTGCCAAACCGTCCACCAGAGCATCACCCACATCCAGGTGTCTGTGCTGAAATGCAACACTGCTCATGGTATGCTCCTGTGCACAACCTTCTATAGCTCCCTACTGCCGAGGGAGGAAAGGTCAAGTTGTCACATGCAGTGGTCCCCAGCCTTTTTGGCACCAAGGACCGGTTTCATGGAAGACAATTTTTTCACAGATGGAGTTGGGGGTATCAGAGCTCTGAGGCCCGGTCCCTAACAGGCTGCTGACTGGTACTGGCTTAGGGACCACAGACATAGAGCATAGAAGACCCTGTGGAACTTAGCTTAAATCTAATTTTTTTTTCTCCTGCCTGTTTTTTCTTTTACCATGGCTCTGCTGTCATCAAAACTCTTATCTCTTCTTATCCATGAACTTTCATGTCTTATATCCACTTTAGACTTACTGCTGACTGTGCTTAGAGTGATATTAACTCCATCTCCCCTTTATATTCCAGGGAGGATCCAGCCTGCTTGTTATCAGTTTAGAATACAATAGTCCTCCCTTATTCTCAGGGAATATGTTCCAAGACCCCCAGTAGACGCCTGAAATTGCGCATAGTATCAAACCCTATATATACTATGTTTTTTCCTATACGTACATACCTATGATAGATTTTAATTTATAAATTAGGCACAGTAAGAGATTAACAACAATAACAAATAATAAAATAGAACCGTTATAATAATATACTACCATAAAAGCATGTATCTCTCAAAATATGTTATTATACTGTAACATGGTTAACTGAAATTGCAGACAGTAAATCCCTGGGTGGGGGTACTACTGTATTTTAATAGTAAATAACAGCAAACAGTAAAAAAGATATATTGGCTCATATAAATGAGAAGTGAAGGTATATATGGGCTTCAAGTAAGGCTCGATCCAGCAGTTCAAACAATGGCATGGAAGGCCCAGTTTCTTTCTGTCTATTTCATCTTCCACTGTGTCAGACACCACATAGCAATCCCTTGGTAACTTCTAGATCTCCTTTAAAGAGAGCAGAGTGGCTGCGGCAGTTCTAGACCTCACACATTTACCCCATACCATCCGGGAAAAAAAGAGACTTTCTTTAGGTAGCCCCTGTGCCAGTTCTTGGATTTACTTTTTCAAAGGGCCAAATTAGATCTTGTGTCCATTCCTGCACCAATGGCTGGGATTTGGCGTGGGGGGAATCATATCTGCTTGTCCCCATACATGTCATTCTCTCTGCTCGGAATACTCCTCTTTGAAAAACTCCTCTTCAATCCCCAAAACCTAGGTCCAACATCCCATCACTCCGTTAGGCTTCCCATTCTATTCCAACCTCTGCCTCATTAGTTAGAGACTATTTTATGCTCTGTTCCCAAAACACTGTGTTTATTTGCGTGTGTGTGCGTGCACAGCACGTTGCCTTATGGCTACATTTTTAAATGTGTGACCTCCCCACTAGGCCGTGAATTCTCCTAGGGCCAGAGACCACATCGGATTCCTAGCGTCTGTCTGCCTGTTGACTCACACACTGCCAGACGCACAGAGTTCTCAAAATATCTGTCGAATGGCTGTGTGTACAATGTGCGTGGGCCTCGCTGTCATCACTTCCAGACTGACTCATCGGGCAAGACAGAGGTCCTGGAACTCTCGAATCCGCTGGGACTTGGAGCCTGAGCCAGTCTGAAGCATGGAGATGACAATTCCTTGCTGGGCACCGCGCCATTTTTGCAACACCACCGCCACCACCAACAGAAAGACACACATCTCTCAAGGACTATCTCTGGGGGATATGCCAGTCCCGAGGGGGTAATCCCAGGCTGGTTCTAAAAGCAGATTATCCAGAGGTCAGACTTTCCGCAGTACGTACATGGGCTGCGCAAATTGGGTAATTTAAGGGTAATTTAATAGAGCACCATTCAGCTTAGAGATGATCAGAGGAGGTATGGCCGGGTATAGGGAAAACAGCAAGGGTGGTGAAGCACTCTGGGATTAGCAACATTGGGAAGCTGTTCCAACCTCCAGGCCTCCCAGAGCAGTGTTGGAGAGCGGAATGGGGCTGCTGTCTCACGGGAGCAGGGACAGACAAACCCCAGCACCCTGGCAGGGGGACACCAGGGGACAAACACCTGACCTCACTCTTCTCCTGCCAGCGCCACCCATTGCCCAAACCCAGCGGACACCAGGAAGCCAGGGAGTGGCTTCTGCAGGCCACTGGGGTCGGCCTCCGGGGACAGAGAGCAGAGCAGAGAGGGGAGGGAGGCACAGGAGAGACGTCCACAGGGTACGACGCGTCAGGGCCTGACAACGAAGCCATGGCTAGCGGGGACCGAATGGGCTTTCTCTATTCTGCTAACTTGGCCTCATTTCTTCTTTTTGGATCAGGGAAGACGGCAGACTGTCTACCTCGATTTTAACTAGACACTGGGCATAGAGTGTCAGGACGTGCTTTGGAGGAAGATGGATAAAGGCGGTCCGTATGTCTGAACCGACCTGTGGGCCTCCTTGCAGACTGGCTAATTCTTCCATGGTGCGGACCGAAGAATCGGAGACCGTCGGGAAGGCGGTTGTGAGTCTGCAGCATGGGGCTCCGTCCTTAGCCTCGTCTGCTCACCACAGCTATCAGGGAATTGGTGAAAAGCAGAATACGCCTGTCGATTGTCCCTTCTGGTGACCGGAAGTCAGAAGAACTGGTTAGCAGCTTGGATGACAGACTGGGCTGGCAAATGGGTGAAATTATGAACTGAGCTATCAGGATGCGTTTAGCTTTGATACCCAAAATGCCGAGTGCAAAGGCCCAAGGCCGGGGTTGGCTTTTTAGGGATGAGTCCACGTTGTCGTTGTCGGGGCAGAGAGGGCAAGAGTGAAGGTGGAGGGTCCCATTTGGAGGACCCGGAGCGAGCAGAAGAAGGCAGGTATGAGACCTCGTAGGGGCCCGGGTCACTCACAGATGCGTCGAGACGCAGGAGGGAGACGAGGGGAAGCGGAAGAGGTGGTGAGGACGGTGGCGAGGAGCATGGGATTCACCCCAAAGGTTTTAGCAGGGGAGGGAATAGACAAGATTACTTATTTCTTCCTTCATGTGTATGTGTGTGTATTTTTCATTACATCACTCGGTTGATTCAGGTTTTTTCCCTCAAAATTCTATCATGAGAATCTCCAAACATCCAGAAAAGTTGAAGGATTCATACAGCGAACATCTGCACACCCCCCGCGCAGGTGATACAGTTGGCATGTTGCACCGTTTATTTTATCACACACCCAACCATCCCGTCATACTTCTGATTATCCACACACCCATCTTTTATACACATATAAAAGTTACAGACATTGGTACATTTTACCGCTAAGCCCTTCGACGCTCATAGCCTTCACTGCGGTTCATACTCTGTTAACACGGGGTTGATTTCAAATGTGAAATCACCGCACATCGCAGCTGGTTAGCACATCCACCCCGTGGAGTGGGATTCCAGAGCCAGCACTCCTCATCACCATCCCACGGTGTCGTCTGGATGGAGCCACCGAGGTGTGTTAAGGGCTGAGCGAAGAGGAGATGGGCGGATGATGGGATGGAGATTTCATCCAGTGGTGAGGCGTCTGTCTGCACAGGTGCCCCGGGGAGGACCAAGATGGAGCGAAAGCAAGACCATGAAGGAAAGATTTTTTTATGAGAGTTTTCCCATCAACTCACTGGCCTGCGTCTTGGGCTTTCTGAGTCGTGACACCAGACTCAGAGAAGCCTTTGAAGAGAGTTAAGCTTCTGGATGGATCCTGTCCCAGCTAGTCTTCCTTGGGTACTTGACTCAGCTCAGGGCACTTGCCGTAGGACAGACTCCGCGGGGTTCTGAGTCATAGGTCAGTGCTAACTAACTTCCTGAACATGTTGGAGAAAACAAAAAAAGCTCCGGGCATGTCCATCCCAGAAACACTAGAAAAACCCCGTGGAAGATGTGAGGGCTGAGTGTTAGCACTTGGGGTTGGAATTCCGATGCTTTCATGTTTGGCTGCGTGACCAAACCCAACCAGTATCCTCAGCTCACACACTTGTGTGTATTTGGAAAACTCTGAAATGCTCATTTCCTTTTATGTTGGCCCAGAGCTCTCAAGGCATGAGGGGGTTTCCTTGGGGTCCATGGGAATTTGGACAGGGTTTGTATCAAAGTGACAAATTAGGCCACTTCATACATCATCTGCCACCAATATATGATTAAGTGGAGATTTAGTAGGATTCCAGTCAATGAATAAAGATCAGCTAATTGGGAAAAAAAAAGCAATTAGTTAATTCTTCAATTAGTATTCCTTTTTGCCTATCAACTATCAATGCTATTTTCTTTTTTCAGGGGGAGAAGGGGTTAGATTTTCTGATCTAGGATAGAGCCATCTTGTCCACTGATAAATAGAGCTGTGCTGGAATTTCCATGGTCATTTTTGCATTATAATGGTGAGTAACTAGACACAGACACAACAAAATGTTAGGACACAAACGTTTGCAATCAACATGTAAATTCTCACTTAAACGTGGGAGAGAGATCAGAGAGAAGAATGCTCCGGAAAAATTTCATTAGTGTCTTCCTAGCCTGACCTCAATAGTAGAATGTAATTTGGCTAATGGAGTTTGTGTTTCTCATTAAATTATATGGGCATTAAAAAGATTTCTACAACAATAAAAATATTCCAGGGGGTTAATTACTCATGGAGTTATTCGGTCATCCTCACTCTGTCAAGATAAATTCCATAGGTCCTGTGTGATGTGAATGAGTAGGATGAATGTGATTATTTTTTTTATCATAACAGGAGCTACGACTTGGGCCTTTCAAATACTCCTGAAGCTTTCAGTTCAGATGGCTCTTAGGAGAAGATCTTACTGAACAGTTTTAATTTTAGAGATGGGTCTGTGACATAGACACATTGAAGTCATTAGATTTTATTCCTACTACAAGGAGCCCATGTGATCTAGGAAGGAAGAAACATATTGAAGAAGGTAAAGGTATCAGGCTCTGTGCTAAGCACATTAGACACACAGTGTCTCATTTATGTATCTGGTGTGATGATGATATTGTTACCTTTACTTTATGTAGAACAACATTGAGGTTCAGGGAGGTTGAGCCAATGGTCCGAAGTTGTATAGTGACTGAAAGAGCCAGCACTCCAACTCAGGTCTAGAAAACTCTGGAGTCCACACTTTTAATTACACCGTAAAACTGAAACAGAATGGTGGACATCTCCAGGAAGGCAGATTCTGAGTCATTACAAGGAAGGTCTTTGCAAGAGTCAAGTTGTCCCACAATAGAATGCCTGTGCGGTGAGGTAAGAGTTGTCCATGGCTTGGTGTGCTCAAGAAGAGGAGGGTAATTATCTGCCAGGATTATAGCACTGGGATTCCTCTTCCAGGAGGGAAGAGCACTTGAATTCCTTCATCCTGAGATCCCATAACTGTGGAAGTACCACTTGGTAGGATGAATGGGGTTTTGGTCATCAGAGATTGGGAACATGTTGGGAGATGGCACTTGCTTTTTGGATTCCTGTGTGCTATTCTGGGGTCATAAATAGCTACCTTATTCATTTATTTACTCACCAATATATATTGAGCACCTACTGCATGGCAAGCCTTATTTTGTTAGGCACTGGTGATGATCTTACAGAGTTTACAATCTAGCGATGGAGTTTGGATTTTAAAGCAAAACAAGTCAACAAATAAATAAACCATTAGAAAGAAACCAGAATCTATTGATGGAGAATGGCAGGATGTAGACAGGGTGGCCAGGGAATCACTCTTCAAGCAAGTGGCATTTAAATCTGAGGCTTGAATTGTGAGAAGGGGCCAGCCCCTGGAAGAGCTGGAGGTGGAGCGCCTCTGGAAGAGAGAAGAGCCTGTACAAGGATACCCATGCAGGAAGAGCTTGCTCAAGCAGCTGACCCAGGGGCAATGAGTTTGGAGTCCTGCAAGAGGGACACTCTCGAGTGAAACAGTGAAGAGGTAGTTTGTACACCAGACAAAAGAGTTTATGCCGATTGCAATGGAAATTCACTCAAGTATTTTTGAGAATGAGGGCAATGTTATCTGATTTAGGTTTTTAGAATATACCTCTGGCTGCTGGGTAGAGAATGGATTAAAGGAAGCACAGAGTAGAAGCAAGGAGACCAATGGCACATGGGGTGATGGCTTGGAGGAAAGCAGTGGGGGTAGAAAGGCAGAGATGTGGGCAAAGGTGGGATATGATCACGGAGGTAGAGACAAAAGGATTCACTCGTGGGCTGGGAGAGGCTGGCACAGATTATATGGGAAGAAGAAAGCCAGAGAGAGGGGAAATTCCAGGTTTCTGGATGGATAGTGGTGTTTGTTTACTAAGATACAGAAAGACCCTCTGGTGAGTGCATTGGTTTATAACTGCCAGTCCTTTTGACTTGATTGCCAAATTATTGGCTCAGAGAGTGTTGTAAGGAGCAACCTGATCCAACGGAACGCGGGTCAAGGATGGTACACCAAGCTCTCGTGAACGGCACACGGCTCACAACCACCGGGGGTCCAGTGTCATCCCCGCAGACGCAGCGACTTAACACACGCACACTCCTAAAACATCAGGGCCCCGTCAATTACCAATGGTAAACCGCACGCTGGATCCGGACCAATCCTGGGCTCCCACAAAAGCCAACAATTAAAAGGTGTATCCTCGGTGAATGACCAGCCACTCTGGAGACCCCCGTTCTCCCTGGGGGTTTGTCTAACAGCTTTCAAGAGTACGTCCCAGCTCCAGCTCCCGAAAACCTGGCCCCGGCCCTAGGAAGTGCTTCAATAATGAATGATCACCAATAAACAGCCGGTGATTTGCTGGAAATTACGAGAGATAAATAATTGAGAGGTAGGGAGCCCGACCAGCGGTACCCTCCCTCCTGCTGCTCCTCCTTAATGCATTTGCTTGATGCAACTCCCCGTAGTGTAGGGCGCAGACAGCTCCGGGTCCCTCGGAAGATGCTGACGAGCAGGCCCGGAGAGTTATAAATACATGAGCCTCTCCCTGTTTTACTACATGATGACAAGAGGGAGCAGCTGCCCTGCTCAGCCCACTTGGACTCCAAACTGCTGGTGTGGGAAGCACAATTTTCCCCAGCAGGCAGCCAACCTCTGAGACCTCGGGAAAGGCTGCAGGTTGAAAACCTAGATGGGTTTAGAGAGAGATGAGAAGTGTTGAGTCATCCCTGAAAATAAATTGAGGGAAGTTTTGAGATTAGCTCGGTTGTTTAGAACACGAAGCATTTAAGCTACGTTTTTCTCATCAACCCTCAAATCCCTGCCCTTTTCCTCCTCAACCCCTGGGCATCCATCATTCTGGGTCCACATGGTTCTGGCCACTTCCTTATAACCTCTGTTGCACGGATTCAGGGCAAGCCGTGCGTATCTCTCGCCTGTGTTATTGCAGCAGCCTCAAACTCCACTGCCCACACCAGTCCATTTGCAACACAACAGCCAGCGAGGTTCTGTTCCGGGGTAAACCACAGCATGTGTCTTTCATCTGCACAAAGCCTTCCAATGGCTTCCGTCGGAATCAGAGGGAAAGTCAAAATCTTCCCCGATTTGGGTGCCCCATTAGCACCCTGGCATCTCCTCTTGGCACTCTCCCTATCGCCCCCTCTGTTTCCACTATATCCGGCTCCCTGCTGTTCCTTGCACACACTGGGCACACTCCCACCTCCAGGCCATTGTACTTGCTGTTCCCTCTCCCTGCAAGACTCTTCCTGCAGACAGCGACATAGATTTCTGTATCCCTTTCTTCAGGTATTTGTTCACCTGTCACCTTCTGGACAGACCTTTCCCAGATTGAACCACATCGAACACTGAATTTTCCCCCTGCCCATATGTATGCAGAACCCAGCCGGATCCCTTTTTGACAGTATTTTTCCAACCATTTGTCTTTATTACCACCTGTTTTCTATTGCTGCCGTAACGAATTAGCACAAGCGTATCGCTTACACAACACAAATTTATTTTCTTACAGTTCTGTAGTTCAGAGGTCCAATGGGAGTCTCAGCAGGGTAAGATCAGGGCGTCGCCAGGGCTGTGTTCCCTCTGGAAGCTCCAGGGGAGAATGTGTCCCCTGGCGCTTCCCTGCCTCTGGGAGCCACACACACTGCTGGGCTCCACGTTCCTCCATCTTCAACGCGGCAACGTTGGGCCTCTCCAACCTCCCTTTTGTACTCACATTTCCCTCTCAACTCTCTTTTCCTACCTCCCGATTCCACTTTTAAGGACCTTCGTGATTACATTGGACCTGCAAAGAGAATCCAGAATAATCTCCCCAAATTTGAGGTCAGCTGCTCAGCAAACTAAAACCCATCTGCAACCTTAACACACCTTTGCCAGGTAACCTCACATGTTCACGGATTCCAGGGATTAGAACACGGACATCTCTGGGGTCTACTGTTCTGCTCGCTACACCCTCCGACTGTGACCCTGCCCTGTCTGTCTCTGCCACCTGGAGTGCAAGGTGCGGGAGGGAGGGTTGGGCGTTTTTGTTGGGTTGGCTCATTGCTTTACCTCCACCCAACGCTTCCGACAGTGCTGGGCACATGGCAGTTGTTCAAAAAATATTTGGGTTTTGAGTGAAGGCATGAACCCATGATGCTCTCAGATCATTCTCCACCCACCTTTGGGCCCCAGGACGCTGATCTGTATGTACCGTGTCAACAGGCTCCTCTGCCTCTGTGCATGCTATTTCCCTGTCTGGAATGTTCTCACGTCTGTTCAGTAAGTTCTTAACTCTTAGTCATCCTTAAGACCTTACACCTTGACCTTGTAAAGCTTCTCTGATTCTTCCAGGAAGGAGGAGGATTACTCTCTCCTCTGGGTTTGTTCTCGCAGCCACTTTTGCAACCTGAACTGTGTCTACCTCCACTTTTAGAATATCATAAGAAGATGGCAACCATGTCTTTTTGGTTTTTTGGTCTTTGTATTCCTGTATCTAGCATACGGTAAGTGTTAATATTTATTTTATAATGTTTAATATCATCGTTAAGTTAAAATAGAATCACCTTTATACTTTCAAAATTATGATATCATAATTCTTTTAGCTTATTCATTTATTTATTTTCATGGAAAAATACAATGTCTAGGAACTCCAGGTTTGAGGATTCAGTAGCGACTGGGGCGTGAGGCCCTAGAGACAGAGTGTATATTACATTTAGGAAAGTAGTCATAAAATTGCTCCGAGTGCTTGCTGCTTGCCAGGAATCGTGTCAAGCATTTTACATGCATTATCTTATTTGATTCTTACAGTGAAGCTTCTCTGATGCCAAAGTCCACGCTCTTGACTATGAGACTACAATGTCTAGGACAGCTGGAACCGGTGAAGCAGTCATCAGACAGCAGCCAGAGAAAGGGGTGAGAGTTCTAATACCCTGTTTGTATACTCAGTTGTGAAGGCACACACAGGCGGGGGGAGAGAGAGAGAGAGAGAACACACCTGTTTAAAGGCCAAAGGGAGGCCCAGCGCAATGGCTCATGCCTGTAATCCTAGCACTCTGGGAGGCCGAGGTGGGCGGATTGTTTGAGCTCAGGAGTTCAAAACCGGCCTGAGCAAGAGCGAGACCCCGTCTCTACTAAAAATAGAAAGAAATTAATCAGACAACTAAAAATATATAGAAAAAATTAGCTGGGCATGGTGGCGCATGCCTGTAGTCCCAGCTACTCAGGAGGCTGAGGCAGTAGGATCGCTTGAGCCCAGGAGTTTGAGGTTGCTGTGAGCTAGGATGACGCCACAGCACTCTAGCCCAGGCAACAAAGCGAGACTCTGTCTTTAAAAAAAAAAAAAAGACCAAAGGGAAAGAGAGGAAGAAGAGGCGGATCCGGCGGGCAAGAAGCCAGGGCTGTCCCCAGCTCAGTGTGACATTTCCGATGTCCCTTTGGTGGTGATTCTGTCAAGCACAGTCTCACTTGGCCATTGATTTCTGGCCTGAACTCTGTTGAGGCTGATAGGATTAGATAAGACTGATGGTTGGGCGTCAGGAACTTGACTTGAACATCAGGGAGCGAGGTTGGAATTCCAGACTCACTGGCAAGTTCGGTGGAGGAAATCTTTGGGGGGAAGAAGAGAAAGTCGGGTGTGTTCGGGGTCCCCTCCTCTCCTCTTGTGGGGTCATCGCAGACCTTCGGTCCCTCTGGCAAAGTTCACAGCCCGGCACAGCCGTCTGACTCCAGGTTTTGTGCCTGCTCCCTCCCCTGACCCCTCAGATGTGCACGGTCACGGCCCCTCCTTCCCAGCCCCAGTGGGGTTCTTCGCCCCTTTGCTATTTTCCCTGCACCCTGCCCAGACTTCACAAATGGGCCTTCATCAAATTCTCCCCAGGTTTTCCTGGCTTGAGTATACCTTCTGCTTCTGGCCAGGACCCCGACAGACACCATGTGGCTTGCCCAAGGGCTCGAACTCTGCCCTCACACATGAGTGGCCTTTTGGGGAAGCAGGTCCCAACGGGCACTGCCTCTCACTCCTGGGGAAGTGGTCTGGGGGCCTCTGACATCAGCCAGGCCAGAGAGAGACGGGAGAATCGCACAGATCATGCCGAAATGACACAAAGTCTATCTCGAGCCATGCTGGAAGGGAAGAATGAGAAATTCAAGTTCCTAGGACACTCTGCCAGTCTCAGCACCGGGAAGACCTCAGCTCCCCAAAAGTCAACAAGATAAAATAACAGCGAGTGTTTATAGAGTGGACACCATGCATTGTACAGACATGAACTCGTTAGATCCTCATAACAATCCTACAAGGAACTTGACCTCTTCACATCGAAGACAACATTGATCATAAGGCATCCTGTGTCCAGGGACCTTTAAATGAGCGTTTAAACATCAATGAAATAGGTATCATTTCCATTTTGCTCGTGAGAAATAGCCTCCTCCTCCTCATTCATTTATTATAGTTTATTATGTGTATTGTTATGGTCATTAGTATTATTTTTATACCCAGACCATGCATCGTCAAACTCGACAAGAAGGGGGCGTTTTGAGCTCAGGAGCTTCGCTGTGCCGTGGGCTCCATGGGGGTGGAGGCCGTGCTGGACTTGTTCTCACTGGGGAGCCTCGTTTCTGAGTGTGGTTTGTAGCACACGGCAGACACTCAGTAATGAAGCCTCAAAGGAAGAAATGAAGGAAGGAAGCAGGGAGGGAAAGAGAGGAGAGGGGAAGAGGGATAAATTCGTGAAGTCTTGGACTTTGGGATGCCAAGGTCAGCTCCAACATTATTACTTCAGCTTTCTGAGTCCAGGTTCCTCACCTATAAAAGAGGACTGTGAGCAGTACCTATCTTGCAGGGTCATTGGGACATACGCAAAGTGCCTGACTGTGCCTGGCGCTAAGGAGGCGCTCAATAAATACCAGCCCCCTCTTCTCCCCTGCCACTGGTTGGGAAAGCGGCAGGGCCATCCGAGCAGGCGGAAGGGGTGAGTTCGCTGCCCCTGGGCCACTCCCCCTGCAGGGTCCCCTGCCCGAGAGCCGCATGAGCACAGCCCAGGTGGCGCTGGTTGGGAAAAGGGGGGCACAGGGGTGAAGTTTAAGGAGATTCATGACCTTGACTGTCCTCTGCAGCCTGATTTATGGGGCGGCGCCGTCTCCTGGATGAGATGGAGACGCTGCGAGTGAAAGAGCTGTAGAAAACCTTAATCCCCAAACGGCAGAAAGAGATACTCTCGGGTCCGGTGTGTGTTTGATCAAATCCATCAGGTGGGGGCACGATTTTCCCCGCGCGGAATCCAATCGGTTGTCAGGCTTCAGTGGGTGTTTCTGAACCAAGGATGAAATATGTTCCCCACTTAGCCGACCAAATCCTTGGCTGATTTTGCGCAAAAAAAGAATCTGGCCTCGGAGTGTTAGGGTCATGTCCTTGAACCAAGGCTTTGGGGGTAGGAGGCAAGGGGAAAGAATCGGTGGGAGAAGACCCCCCACTCCCCCAGAGGAAAAAAAAATACCCAATCCCTTCGGGCTGGTCAAGGCTTTGGGCAGAGCCTTGATGGAAGAATGTCTTAAGCGCCAGGTTTCTGGGAGGCCAGGCTGGAAGAGTGGGAGGAGAGGCCACTGTCTGTCTGTCTGTCTGCTCATGTGAGGATGCTGGTTGGCTGGTCTAACGGGACCTGGGGGCAAGAGGAAGCAGCTCTTTTGGCAGAGCCGACTCTGCTCTGTGGCTTCCCTGGGCCGATGCTCCCGGCTGTGCAGGCTGCCAGAACCGTTCAACATCCAGGGAGGATAATGGGAATCCCAGAAGCGAGAGGTGGCTGGGATTCAAGGCTCTGTCTGATGGAACAGTGGCCGGGGGAGAAATTCCGACTTCCTCATCCTCAGAGCCGCCTCTTTGCTCACCTGGCCTCTTGGACCTGCTTCTCTGAAACCATCGGCTTCCTGAAAAACAATTCCTCCGCTTGGTCCTCAGCTGACACTTTCTCAAGAGAGGACAGAAGGGCAATTTAGAGCCTCGATACAGAGAAAAGGGTGACACCTTCTCAACGTCTAGACGCGGGGTCCTTTTGCTGCGCTGACACTCCAAGCTCCAGCGCGCATAGTAGGTCTGGCTGCGGTTGGCCCCGAGCCTTCCAAATGCGGCGCGAGCTGCGGTGGGACGTCCAGTCGCGTTTTCTGCTTGGTAAACACGAATTCATCGTCAGAGCCAGTTAAAATGTCACCTCCACGGAGAAGCCTGCTACGGCTTCCTATTTCCTCCCACCGCGATTTGTGCCTCCTTTACTTTAGCTGTAGACACGCCATTCTTAGTTGTCCCCCTTCCCGCTAAACCAGGGGTGTGACAGGCTGAATCATGGACCACCCCCCAAATTCACATACTGAAGCTCTTAAACTACTGGTGCTTCAAAATGTGACTGTATTGGAGATGGGGCCGCTAAGGAGGTAATTAAGTGAAAACGACGTTATGGGGAAGAGCCCTAGTTCAATATGACTGATGTCCTTATACAACAAAGACATCTGGACGCAGACAGGTGCAGAGGGAAGCTGATATGAAGACACTGGGAGAAAATCGCCACCTACAAGCCAAGCAGAGAGGCCTCGGCAGGAACCCACCCTGCCGACACCTCGATCTTGGACTTCCAGGCCAGAACTGTGAGAAAATAAATTTCTGTTGTTTAAGCTCCCACAGGCTGCAGTACCTCGTCACGGCAGCCCAAGCCCGCTAATGCAAGTGCTCTGCTACTGAGCTACACCCCCTGCAATAGTCTTTTCCGAAGAGCCAGATCGTAAATATTTTCAGCTTCGTGGGCCATCGGGTCTCTGTCACGGATACCCGGGTCTGCCGTGGCAATGTGAAAGCAGCCACGGGCGATACGTTAGCAAACAGCTGTGTTCCAGAAAACCTTACTTACGACACAGGCGGCAGGGCCAGCTTTGGCCCCGGACTGCAGTTTGGTGACCCCTGTAGGAGACGAAAGTTCCACGAGTCCACGGTTGATGACCACTCTATTTGCACTGCATTCCTACAGGTGTAGCACAGGGCTTGGCACACAGGAGAGGCTCCACTGAGATCTATTTTTTTAATCAATTTTTTATAACTTTTTATTTTGAAGTAATTATAAAATTTGCAAAAATAGTATAAAAGAGTTACAGGTACCCTTTACCTGTGACCTCTCCTATGTCACATCCATAAGCATCAGTTTATGTGGAGACCTTAAAGCCAGAAAGATCTCTCTGCCTATTTCCTGCTGTGTATCCCGGGACAAGTCACTTAACCTCTCTGAACTTTGATCTCCTCACCTGTCAAACTGTGCAAAGAATACGAAGAAAGGATTTCACACAGCAGTTAGTATGTAGTAAGTGCTCAATAAATGCTGATAAAGATAGGTATTATTAAGTAGTTCCACTTTCTTTGTTTGTCTGGTGTTTCCAGACCCAAACACCCGACTCTGAGGTGTA
>NW_012154285.1:8947188-9066022 GCF_000956105.1 Propithecus coquereli
GGTGAGTTGACATTGGGCATAAAGAGACTACAAAGTCAGTGTCCCCTACCACCATGGTGGGAACGTGGCCTCGTTCTGCAAAGCCTTCCCTTGCTTCTCTGACACTCTGATCTTGCCTCACGGAACCCTCCAGAATGCATGCCGGCGTCTCTCTCTTGGCACTTGCATGCTGTCCCCATCGTGTTAGAGAACTTCTCAAACGAAGAAGTCAGTTAGGAGGGAGTCTCTGGGGTAAGAACCCCTGGGTTTAAATTCCAGATCAATTAGTGCTTAGCTATAGGATCTTTGACTACTTACTTGTACTTTCTAGAACCGAGATTGCTAACCAGCGGTGATTTTGCCCCTGGGGGGCATGTGGCTGGAGACATTTTTGGTTGTCACAACTTGGGGGTGGGAGTGCCCCTGGCACCTAGTGGGTAGAGACCAGGAAAGCCGCTTGACCCCCTGCAATGCACAGGAAAGCACCCCATGAGCAAGAATGATCCAGCCCCCAATGTCAATAGTGCTGAGTTTAAGAAACCCTGTTCCAGAAGCTTCCATGTCCTCATCTGTAAATTGAACTGTTGTACCTTCTCCACGGTAAAAATTAAATGAGCTATCATAAATGCAAAGACATAGTACAGGGTATGACGTATTGCAAAGCACTTGAGATAAATATCATTATTCCTTTGATTTTTATTCCGAGATTTATACAGATAAAGCCATTCTGAGCCCGCAGGCCATACCCAGACAAGCGGGGGGCCAGATCTGGCAGCCCCTGCTTAGTCTGAGGGTGGAGGAGCAGCTGTCAGAGAAGAGAGTGTTCTGTTACTGTCTCTCTCCCAGCCCATCCTCCCCGACAGCCACCCTTCCCTCTCCCTCCTCTCTTAGCCAAGCTCGGAGACTGGATGCAAAAGCCATTATTAAAAAATGAACATGAGTTGTTTTTTCCCCTTTTTGATCAAATAATCCAGTTTGCTGCCTCAGACAAATCATTATTCATGTGCAACCTGCCCGCGCCACCCCTGGGGAGGAAGGCCAAATTGATTTAACATCTAATCCAGTTTGTACCTCCTGCTAACCCCAGCGGTGTGCTAACTTCACCCTGGCAGGACGGGGAGGAAGGAGCGAGGTGGAGGGACATACAGGGGAATTGGCCCAAGACGCAGGTCTAAGCCCAGCTCTGCACAAAAACGAGATGGAGACGGCGTCACTGTGGCACCCAGTCTTCCTGTCACAGTCTGTCTCCCCCTCGGAGGTACAGTCCCTCCCTCGGTGCTCAGCTCCTTGTAATAACAACCAGTCAAAGTGACAGACGCCCACTCTGTGCTGAGTGGGGCCCCTGACCCGAGGCATCGCCGTGCCCATTTTACAGTTGGGGAAGCTGACATGCAGAGGGGTTGAAGAACGGGCTGTGAGTATATAGAAAGTTCTAGAACCAGGTCTTAAAGTCAGCGCTGTCTAACCCCAAATCTGGAACCATCCCACATATAGCCTCCTGCGTGGATGGAGGTATTTAGATGGGTTCTATGGCTCGTGACCTGTGCAACGGTCCAGACACTTTGGATTAGCCAGGTCATCACCGGATCTCTGACTTTCCTCCTCCTCCTCACGTCTAAGCCTCTGTCCATCTGCACTCTGGGTTGCAGAAAGGGAGTGGGGAACACAGAAGCAGCTTCCTTCTGGGGGGCAGGGGAAAGCATTTGAGAATCCGTGTTAATGAACATTTTTTATGTATCGAGACCTCATCTAAGAACGTTGCATGTTAAACACACTTAATCCTCACGAGAAGGGAAGTATTGTCCCTGTCTTACAAGGAGAAAAGAGGAGGTCATCTTATGTCATCACCTGGTGGCAGCACTGGGATTCGAACCCATGCCAGCCGGCTGCCTGGCGATGACTCTGACCTTCCGCTTTCTTCTGCCTGGCTCTGCCCTTGGCCTCATGGGGATTAAGGACCTGGAGATCCCATTCGTTTCTCAGGAAGCTCTGGAATAAATCTTCTAAAGCATGAATGACAGTCATACGAACGGACATCAACGACACAAACACAAACGTGGAGACAAACACGTGTACAGATAACACACAGAAACACACACACAAAAGCGCGCACGTGCACACACACACAGAGAAATGCAACCCCCCCCCCGTTACGTGCCTTCGCGCAGAGGACTTGGACCCTCCAGCACTGCCCAAACTGCACACGTCTCTCCCTCCAAACCTCTCTCCCTCCAAACCTCTCTCCCGTGCCCAGACCCCAGGCTTGCATCCTCCTGCGGGCCCTTCAATAATTCAGATGAGAGACCACACTCTAGTGACAGAGGAGACACAGAAGAGGGGTGGGGTGCACCATATGGCACAAGTCCCCTGAGCTCTGGTTGATAGAGCCCCCAACACCCGCCCGAGTCTTGTAGCAAAAATCGCCAACTCTGCCTGGGATGTCACCGCTCGATCCGGGCAGCAGATGGGCCCCCTGACCCCTGACCCACCCCGGAGCACAGGATTCGAGAAAGAGCAGAGAAGAGCTGACAGCACCAACGCTCTGAGCTGGGGGCATCTTGAAAAGAAAGCACAAAACCACTTGAAGCAAGAGACCAGGAAGGTCCCTGGATGTGTCCCACTGAGAACCGAGGATGCGACGTGGCAGGCCCCGAGACGAGGGTGGGAGAGAGGTTTCTGAACAAAACCATGCAGGGAATTGAGACTGTTTCACTAGAATGGCTGGAGGGCAACTTTGCAACTGTACGTGTATAGATGTGTGCAAAAATATGAGAGTGCAAATGCGTAGGTACAAAATAGCTAACACGTACTGCACGCTTACTATGTGTTGGGCTCTGATGGCAACATCTTATTTATTGCCTGTAACAACCCTGTGAGAGAGGTTTGACCTCATCGTCCACATTTTACAAGAGAGGAAAATGAGGCTCAGGGTTTAAGTGCCTTGTTCAAGGTCGCACAGCCACAAGTGTCAGGGCAAACCTTCAAAACCCAAAGTGGTTTCCTCCAGCACCCTTGCATTTCCAACTATATCCTGCTAACTCCCAGCACCTGCAGGCAGACACATATGTGGATGCATTTGATACACTCAATGCGATGTATGTATCTGGGCTTGTGTTCCCGCACTGTGCAACCTATCTTCCAAGAATAATTATAGCGATAGCTAGCGTCTGCTAGGAAATATGCTAAAAGCCTTCATTGCATCATTTCATTTAATTCTCACATGAATGTTCTTATTGGTATGATTATTTCTCTCTAGTTACAGCTGAACAAACCAAGGTTTAGAGAGCTTAAGTAACTCTCCCGCAGGAACGAATGAATGGATGGATTTGAGAGATGTTTCAACGGCAGATATGATGACCTAGTAAATAACTTACATCGGGGATTGACAAAGTTTGTCTGTCAAGGGCAGATAGACAGTAAATATTTTAGGCTTTGTGGACCAAGAGGCAAAACTGTGTTCTCCAATATAACCATCTAAAACCATAAAAACGTTTCGTAGCTTGCCAGCTACGTGAAAACAGGCAGGAGGCTGCATTCGGATCTGACTTACCCATTCCTGACCTAACCTGGAGGCAGTTAGGGAAATGTCTGCATCCTGGAAGGTGCTCGCTTGGGATTTGGAAAGACGGGTGGATTTTGGATGAGGTGGAGAAAGAAGGGCAAAGGCGTCTTGTTACATGGTGGGGACTTTCCACTTCCAGCCCTCCCACCCCTACCTGGAACGTGCAATGTTCTGACTCAGATGGAACAAACAGTCAAGGTGGGGCCATGACCAAGGTGGCTTTGGGTCCCCAACCTTCACATGCCTGTGTGTGGTGGGGGCAGCGTTGGGGACCTTGGGGAGATTACAGGTCTTGAGAGATACGCCCTGCACCCACACTGGTGAACCTGGTTCACATTCAGCCCATCAGCAACGTTCTTTGCCTTTTGATGCCTTATTTTTCTCCCCAATCTCCCAGGTTTCCTCTCTGACGACGGATGCTCTGGGACTAAACCAAGGCAGGGAGCATTTATAAGTAAAGGAAGCACAGACGCCCAGGCGGTGCATGTCTTATTTGTTGTCCAATGATGCTAACATGGTCACTAAGAGACCCTTTGAGTACCCGAGGCCCCTGAGATATGGAGTGTATCAAACCAATGCCACGCTCCTGATCGGAACGCCAATCCCGCAACAGCACCAGCAGCACAGAGATGTCAAATGTCACTTCTCTGATTAGCCACCCCTGGAGATCCCAGAGTCAGCCAGATATGGGGGCCCATTTCCTGGGTTATTTTGACTGTAAGTAAAGTCTTCGGGCAGGCAGAAATCTCAGAGCCAGCAACCCCTGGATGGGGTGGGCATATGTAGGAACAGTATTCTTTCCCCTTTCTCTTGAAAGATGCTGGTGTAACAAAAAGCGACTGGGCAGAGTATCAGAAGACCTGGCTTGTAGACATCAGACTGAGCCTTAACTTCAAGGTGACCTTGGGACAGTGACCAGACCTCTCTGCTCCTCACTCTTCTCATCTGCGAAATGGAAACAAACACCATCACCTATCGGGTGCTGGTTTTCAGTTGGCAAATTGACAACCCCTTATCAGTCTGGATGGACACAAACCTTCCATTGACTTTTGGATGGAGATGAGATTAAACCCAATGTTGTTTAAAGTCTGCTAAAGGCCGTGCAACTAGGGGTTGGCAGAAATGAGGAGTCCAGGTTTTCCGACTCCCACTCCAACATCCTTTCCACTGCATGAAGAATAACAACACCTGTAGTTGCCTTGCCTGCCAAGCCTGTGTTGAGTTTCAAACGCACATGCAAGCAGCTGAGTGGGACAGAGCTACAGCACGTCCCAGGTCGTTGCACCAGACAGAGTTGTACAGAGGCAGAAGAGAGACTAAGAATGGACTTTGGAGCCTCACTGCCTTGGTTCAAATTTAGACTCCATGAATGACTAGCTGGGTGAGCTTGGGCAAGTGAATTAACCTCTCTGTGCATCAGCTTCTACATCTGTAAACCAGGCTGATGATAGCAGCCTACCCTCCGGAGTGTGGTAAGGATTAAATGAACCCATACCTGTAAAGCCAGGCACAAGACGCTCTGTATCTTACAAGTATCATTGCCGCTGCTGTTGTTATAGTTCTTTATTATTTGACACCCAGCTCAAGCGGGGATTTCTTCAGAGACTAAGGAAAGTGTTCACCCTGCAAAGTCTAAGACTAGATTTCACAGCTCTAGAAAAGCCTGCAGAAAAACAAGTGTAGCTGGCAAATGCCCCACGTGCTAAACTCCTCCTTTCCTTCCATCCTCCTTCCATCCTTATGAAGCTCAAAAGACTCGGCATCCTTTACAGGCACAAACATCTCAGCACAAGAATCCAATAAGCAAAAAATTCTAACTGTCACACAGATACTGACAAGCAAGGGGCCTGGAGGGAAGGCACAATTCACTCCCAGCAAATGCAGCGCGTGACTAGAGCCACTCTTTCGACGCAAGAAAGAAATCTTTTTTTCCCCCTTCTATCTAACAAGATACCCTATTACTCACCCTAGTTAAGGATGGTTTTCTTCCAATTGACTGATACTGCAAAAGAGCTTGACATCTTAGCCCCTCCAGGTTTTCCGTAAGGAGCAGGAAGGTGGCAGAGAAGAGGAGAGAGGATGCCCCAGGCTAGATGCAACAGGCTGCCGCCCCCCAGCCTACGCAGGCTGAAGACTTCCCCAGCGGGAGAGAAGTCAATGAAAGGGCCTTCCTTGTCTAAAAAGGGCAGCAACCCACCCCAAAATCCAACCGTCTGCTCAGCACATCCTGTATTATGTCTTCGATTCCTTCCGTACTGTCTGGACCTAGGTTTGGATGACTGAGTCGGGCTTTTCATTGACTCCGAGTCACTTCACATGCTCCATAATTCACCACCAGGTAAATGATTCCTCGGTGACATCAACGATCAAGTAGCTTTACAAAAGCTGAGAGAGGCTTGTTGGAGAAACAATGGAGAGGAGTCTGTGCAAACCGACCCAGAAATGGCCTTGGTAAACACAAGAGGGAAAAAGTAGAAACAACCTAAATGTCCAACAGTAGGGGGTCGTTTGAGTCAATGTGTTCCGACGTGCACACCGAATGGTTCTGCTAACACTATTACACAGTAAGATCGTAAGTCAGAAAAAACAAATGAATCATCCAGTTTTATGTCCGAATATGTGTAGGAAATACCTAAATATGTGTCTGGGTTTTGCTGCACTTGGTATTTAATGTGCTAATTTGTCATCGCTCCCTGCCCTTCCAGAAGGAAAGGTATCAGTCTGGATTAGGAGGCGGAGGATGACAAGGTCAGTTGTCACTTTTCGAGCAGCAAGTCAACACCTGTCTGTGGCTTTTATTGGAGTAGCGTTCACTTGGAGCTCTTTGGCTAATAGCACCTCATTATTCACTGGGGTGCCACCCTACCCCACTCTTGGTCTGTGCACTGGGGCAAGGTTGATTCTCTTCCCTTGAGTTTGACTAATTGGCAGCCTCCGTCCGCCTGGTTACAGTGTTTGATTGAAGGAAGGGCATGTGACCCAAGTCAGCTGTATAAGATTCAGTCCTAGAACTTCTGCTACAATTCTAGGGGAAAAGGCTGAAGCAGAGGCTGCTGGTGCCTCACTGTATCCCCGTCGGTGCTGACTGTCCCCATACATAGAGTCCCCAGTAGGAGTGATCATCGATTGTTCACGGTGGTAACCTACTCGTGAACACGCTTTTCTCCCCTCCCCTACTCACTTCACCATTCCCCTACCAGAGTGTTCTAGAGTCGCATCCCAGATAAACCACATGCACCCGAATCCTTGTCTCAGCGTGAGCGTCTGAGGGAACCCAGCCTAAGAGACAGAGCCACAGGGACACCCTGGGGCAAGAACCTGCCTGAGGACGGCATCCACACAGAAACAGTAGTTCTGAAAAACATCAGGGAGTAAGAGACGTATTCCTGATGGCACCATACTGGGCATCCGGATCCAGCCATGCCTGAAAGTTGCATTATGCTCAGACTTGCCCTTAGACGCAGCGTGTAAGAGCTGTGATTCCACAGCTTGTTGTGCCTCTTCTCGTATTTCTTTTCCATACTTCCCTTTGTGTCCCCAAATAGCCATTCCTATTGTACTTGCATTAGCTCCTATGGTCCAAGGATGTGAATTCATTCCCAAGGCTACTTTGGACCTTGCCTTTACCCAGAGAGGGTTAAAGTCACCAGGGGTGGCGCAGTTCAAATCCTTCACTGTAATTTCATGTAAATAACCTTCTGGCAGCTTCCTTTTCACTGCTGTGCTCTTGTCTGCCAGCCCATCTCAGGCCTGGGCTTCCCCCAGGAGATGTTAATTCATGCCCCTTATCTGCCTGACTAACTGTCATCTTGACACATCACTGAGCTGGTGATGTAGCCTTTAATTAGTACATGTCTCCAGGCCCCTCCTATTGCCACCTCTTCTTCTATTTGCTTCCCGATGCCCCTCTCGTCCCTTCTCTTTGCCATCTCCAGTGAGGAAACCCTGCCTGTTATTCCACGCCGAGCGCGTGGTGATGTCGTCGTGTTTCGCTATCTCACCAGCCCTCTGAGATGGCAGCTATGACCCTCAGTCCGCAGACGTGGAAACCGGCCCAGAGAGGTTACATTTCCTGGTGTTGTCCCCAGACAAGTCCTTGTTTGAGTCCCAACTCTTCTACTTGCTTGTTTTATGACTTTGCAGAAGTGATTTAACCTCTTACAGTTTCATCTTCCTATGATAGGAAGGCAGGAATATGGACCTCTCAGACTTACAGTGACGATTAAATGAAATAATTCTTGCATACCAGTTTGCTTACTTTCTGGCACATAGTAGATTCTCAGAAATGCAGAGATCACCATCATCATTATCATCATCATCATCATCATTGTTCATCCTTGAATCCAAAAAATATATACACAATACATGTGGCTACCTGTGTGCACAGTCATTTATTTGGGAGACAGGAAAACTTACTCAAAATAACAATAATAGTAGCCCTTTTCTGAGTGCCTTATCCATGCTAAATTATTTAATTCTCATGACAACATATTGAAGTGGTTCAGACATTATCACAAATTAACAGCTGAGGAAACTGAGGCTCAGAGGAATAAAGTCATGTGTCCAAGCACATAGAGCAGATAAATGACAGAGCCAAGAATTTAACCCACTTTTTGGATCCAGGGTTGGTGTTCTTGACCCTCCAGCTCTTTGGCCAGGCAAGCATGTGTGTCTCTCATGGGTTCACCAGGCTAAGTGGAGGTAGAGGTGGTGCTAGAATCTGGATTTCCTGAATCACAGCATGGTGCGTTGTCTACTTCAAACCACAGCATGTCAGGTCTCTGTATGCCCTGAATTCAAAGAGGTCCACTTTGTTTGGGACGACTTACACATTTACATGCTGTGCTACAGTAAAGACCTTTCACTTCTTAGTGAGAACTTCTCAATGTCACAATGGGCAGGGGCAGGTCACAGCAAGACTTTGGATTCCGTTTGGGCTCTTTGGGATTCCACTGGAGGGTTTTGCATAGAGGACCGACATGGTGAAAACTGTAATTTAATTTTAAAACATCACCTAGCTGCTCTGTGAATGAATGGACTGTTCAAAAATTAGAATAGATCAAGATCAACAGGTGAGAGGTCATTGGATTCATTGAGATAAGAGATATCTTAGACTAACCTGCTTATAAAATACTCAGCACAATACCTGACACCAAACAAGCATTTGAAAAATAACTTTTTTTTCCTGAAGTCTACTTATTTTCCATGATAAAAATAGGCAGGAGAGGGGAGGAGGGGTGGGTAAATTCACACCTAACGGGTACAATGCACGCTATCTGGATGACGGACACACTCATCACTTCGGCTCAAACTGTACAAAAGCAAATTATGTAACCAAAACGTTTGTACCCCCATAATATTCTGAAATGAAAAATAAATAAATAAAAAATAATTTTAAAAAGCCCCAATAGCTTACTTTAGCCAGCCAATCTGTCAAAACATATTCATGGAACATCACCGTGAACCTCAAGAATTCCAGGGCTTCTAGACTCAAGTTAGGATTCTTCCCATTTAAGTACCTCAAACATAGCTGGGGATAGAAATCTGATGTTCCATAAACAACCAAAGAGGGTCCCAAGCTAGGGCATGACCGATGATGGCTGAATGGCACCTGGCCTCTCGGAGAGCTCTCTTAGCTCAGAAGAAAGAAGCCACTGAGGGAGACGTTGCGTTATTCGTCCCCCCAAATCATTCCCCTCTTGGAAACTATTGCTGAGCTTTGTCCATTTGGAAAACATTGATGCGTCTTCCAGGAGAAGATGAAGCCCTAAACACACACAGACGGGCAGCCTGGACTCTGGCCCCACCGTGTCGTCGCAGAAAGGAGATGAGCATGGGTGGGTCCCAAATGCAAGGAATGGAGAGGAATTTTTTGTAGGAAGAAAAGAGGGGCACGCTGAGAAGTGGTTGTTGGAGGTCATTAATTTGTCTTTGAGCTAAGGAACCCTATGCAGTGTGAAATGCCGCATCTTTTCTTGAAGGAGCTAAATGGTTAGGAGTTGCATGCAACCGCCTACTTCCTACCCCGCTTCTCCCACCCACCATCTTAGTCTCTACTAATTCCAGAAGTTAGAAGACCTTCTCCTTGGCACTGGCTGAATGCAACCATTTCTCCAGTTAAACTATAAAATTTCGATGCCAAACACATGAGGACAAAGAGGAGAAAAGAAAGAAAAGACCACTTGGCTATTGCACGACTGTGGGGAATTGGAAACCCACACTTTACTTCACTAACCTCCATTAATTATCCTTCATGTGTTGCTTTTGTGTTTTTTTTAAAGCCACCCCTGACTGTAAATGGAAAATGAAGACTTTCCCTCAATTTCCCACATCGAGACAATGGCATTATTAGCTCTGTGTGGACGGTGTGACTCCAAGGAGCAAAGATGTGTGATGTCCTGCAGCCACAGTAGTTTCTCTGGAAAGTGGGAGGAAACAATATCTACTTTATGGATCTGTTGTAAAGGCCAATGGGAAAATGCATATAAACAGTTGAGCACGGAGCTGGCATACGGTGGGGTTCAGCAATGCATGGGGACTATATTCTTCATGCACATTAAAAATATCAGAGTAGCAAGTACTAGGCCGGTACCCAGAGCAATGCCTGCCACATCGCAGGCCCATGGTGCATGTGATACTGGAACTGAATGTTCACAGTTGCCCAGAGACGAATCTTTCAAGAGTAATACATTTTCAGACAAGAGGTTCAAAGGGGCAACCTCACTTTTGTGCAATGCTTTCTGGCTTTGGAGTCACGGATCTGGGTTTGAACCACAGCCTGGCGAGTTACAGTGTGGATAGCCTCAGGCAAACAGCTCTCTTTTCAGGATTCCAGGTTTTGCATTGCTAAAGTGGGGATAATAGTATATCTTACCTCATAGTGCTGTATCTTAGTCTTGTGCTATATAGAGCCTAGTAGAACAATAGCTGCCAAAGTCATTATTAGTAATATAAAATCCATTTTGCAACAACCTAATTTTCAGCATCAATAGCAATGCCCATGTGGATATTTAAGCAACATTGATGCAATCTGGTACAAGATTCAAGAATAAGGAAGATATAAGTAAAAGATTACTGCCAGCTCTATGCTTTCATCCATTTAAAAGGCTGGGCACAGTGGCTCATGCCTGTAATCCTAGGAATTTCGGATGTCAAGGTGGGAGGTTTGCTTCAGGCCAGGAGCTCAAGACCAGCCTGGGCAACATAGTGAGACTCTATTGCTAAAATAAAATAAAATAAATTGGCCAGGTATGGTGGTGCATGCCTGTAGTCTCAGCTACTCAGGAGGCTGAGGCAGGAGGATCACTGCAGCCCAGGAGTTAGAGGCGACAGAGAGCTGTGACTGGGCCACTGGGCAACAGAGCAAGACCCTCTCTCATATATTTATATATTCCCCTACCATGTACCAACCACTGTCCTAGGAGCCAGGAATACAGAAATAAATATGACAGACAAGGTCTCTGGTTCCATGGAGTGGTTTTGGAAAATGGGACCACAAATATTAATAGAAAAACCGTGAAGGGTATAAATGTTGAACACATCAGGTGGCAATGAGTTCTAAGAAGAAATACTGTACATGGTAGGAAGAAAGAATGATGACAGACAGATGAAGGAGTGACTTAAGGGGTGGTCAGGAGAGGTCTTTCTGATAAGATGACATTTGAGCAGTGACTTGGAGGAAGTAAGGGAGTGGCCGCACAGATATCTGCAGGGAAGAGCATCCCTGGCAGAGGGAACAGCGAATGCAAATGCCCTGAGGCTGGGGAGAAACAAACAGGATGGAAACCTAGGTGTATTCCAGCAGAGCTGAGACTGCCTGGGGAAAGACCCTCACAGGGCACAGTGCGTGTTGCAGAGCAGGTGCGCAGTTTGTTGTCTTTTGGGCTCACTCTCAGAACCCTGCTTGGTAGCACCATCCATCTGAGCCATTGTGCTGAGAGGACTCAGTTCTCATCTTTAAATAATTTAGGGATTCCAACCAGTGGCCTTCCAGTCTTTCTGGAAGTCAGAGCCTTGGTGTCTGCTAGAAATGGTAATGTCAGGCCAGAAGGCGCCAGGGCCCCAGCCCCAGCCCCAGCCTCCGCCACATCCTGGCTGAGAGGTATGCTAGGCAGACCCTTGGAAGGGTTTCTGCCCTGTGGCTTCCCTGACACCGGATGCCAGCAACTCCCAGGGCTAACTCCCCGAGTTGCATCATCAGTGACGTCCAGGGCCAGAGCGCCCCAATTAGCAGCCCTCTGCTGCCCAGATGGTTGGGGAGCACAGGAAGACAGAGTGGTCAGCAGCTTGGGTGGCTTTCCTGGAGCACAACTTCTCTCTCTGCTCAGCTGGTGAAGCCCACAGCTGGCCAGGGAGCAACTGCTTCCGTCCCCAGAGCTGCAACCCACCACCTTCAGGAGGCTGGGAACTCCCTTAGAAGACCAAAGGTCTGAGATGTGCAGAAAAGGATAATTTAATGGACTGTGTCCCTTTCTCATGTTAATTCTCGTTTGTGGGCCCAGAAGCAAGCTGGAATTGCAGGAATGTGCTCAACTGCATGCAGTCTGCCAGCTCAGCTACTGAATGCCTAAGTCCCGTCCAACCACAGGGACTCAAGGATGTCTTCGCACAGCGCTGGAGCCAAGTGTCCCCAGCACTAGCAAAGTGCCAGCCCCTATGCTGAGCTCTTTACACGCGGAGTTTCCCTGAATGCTCGCAGACCTCTTTGAGGGAGGGACTGTTATCCCGATGCCTCCTTTCTACAGAGGAGGACACTGAGGCTCACAGAGATTAAGCGATTGCCTGCAAGTCACATATTTATTAGGACAGAGTCAGAATTTGCACTTAAGTGGTTTGAATCCAGAGCCCGTAACCCTTATGCACTCCAATGCTGCTCCCATCTTCCTTTGTCCCAGTCGTGGCCACCAGGGGATAGCACCACTTGGGTAAGTGACTTTTTCTGTAAAGGGCAGGATAATACATATTTTCAGCTTTGCCAGCCTTACAGCCTCTGACATAGCTACTCAAAAAGCACCTTTGTACTGTTACAGTGCAAAAGCAGCCATCAACAGTCTGGAAATGGATTCGTGTGGCTGTGTTCCAATAAAAATGTTGTTTATGGAAATAGGCAGCAGGCTGGGGTTGGCCCATGGGCTGGGGTTGGCCCACTCCTGCTGTAGATGGTCATCCACTGTGCCGGTCTTAGAATATTGCTCAGTCATTCTTAGTGCATTGGCTTACCATGATCATACTTGTTGCCTCATGGTCACAAGATGGCTGCAGAAGCATCAGGTATGACACTTCCGAACTTGCAAGAAGCAAGGGGCTACCTGACCATCTTATAAGGCTGTCTTTTATTTCAAAACTGGAAAGGGAAGCCTCTTATCTCCACCGGTCTTCATCTTTTGATTCATCAGCCAGCACTGAATTATATTAGTATGTTTACCCCCAAATCAATCACCCACAAATGGGAGTGGGATGATATGAATCATAATACAAGCCTCTTAAGCTCATCCCTCAGCCTCAGAAAAGGTTCCACTTTCCCTCCAAATCTATGGAGGGTTATTACAATAGTGGGTTATTTTGGCATAAAAGAAGGGGACGTGAGTCTTTTGGGTGAGTGATAACATCTTCCACACTCGTAATCATTTTTAGAAGCAATTCAGAGTGAGGTCCAGGCTACCGGAGCTCCTAAATCACCTTGGAACTTACGCTAAGCCTCTGAAGTATGAGGCATGGGGGGAGCTGGGGCCACATTTGAGAGCCTGTCACTCATCCTTAATACCCAGCTTTAGAGGAGCAGGCGTCAGCCCCAGAGTGGAGGCTGGAGGGGCCCTTGGGGAGGAGGAGGTGAGGAGACAGGCGTGAAAGGGAAGGAGAACTCAGGCAGCAGGTGTGGCCCCCTCCCAGGCCCTAGCAGGAGATTCCTGTGGTTTGAAAACACTGCAGTCTCTAGTACTGACATCACGGAGGAGGGCTGGGGCTTCTCAGAGCTTGTACTTAAAGTCATTCTTGGGCATAATCCGCCAGAATTTGAATCACCTGCCAGGGGTGGGGAACCTGCAGCCTCAAGGCCACATGTGGCCCCCCAGATCCCCAAATGTGGCCCCTCAACTGAATCCAAACTTCACAGAACTAATCCCTTTGTTAAAAGGATTTGTTCTGTAAAATCTGGATTCGGTCAAAAGGCCACACACTCAAGGATCCTGAAGGCCACATGTGGCCCCAAGGCCGCAGGTTCCCCACCCAAACTTGGATAAATGTGTTTTGAGATCTAGAGATGGAAGAAAATAGGAGAGATTTAAGTTGGACACTTGGCATTCATTCATTCAGTGACTGTTTGTTGAGTGCCTACTACGTGCCAGGCCCTATTCTAATTCAAGAGTTCAAAACTAACAGGTAAAAATCACATCCATCATGAAGCCTACTTTGTGGTAGGGGAAATGGGTCGTAAAATAAGAAAAGTTAATCCTTGTTTCCTTCAGCTACCCATGTAATTTCTCTTAACCTATTTCCCACTTATAAAATAGTTCTCTGTTACTCGCTGTCCGGCGTGTGCCAGGCTGCGAGGGTTAATGTTATGTGTCAGCGTGGCTGGGTCGTGGTGGACAAATATTATTCTAGATATTCCTGTGAGGGTGGTTTTGGGGGTAAGATTAACATTTAAGTCAGTAGACTTTGAGTAAAGCCGACGGCCCTCCGTCATGTGGTTATTTTCCCGACAGTGGGAAATCTCGGGGGATTAGGCCTCGCGTCTCACAACGGTGCGGCGCTTGGAGAGCGCGAGTGCTGTGAGCGCTGCCTCTCATCTTGGGCATCGGTGGCCTCCTCTCCGGGCCCTGGAGCGGACAGCACCTGTGATGGCCTGGCTCATCCCCAAAGGCCTTTCACCTGAGCCTTAGACAGACTTAAAAGATAACTCCTAGAGGGACAGGGCGGGCTGGGGGCTGGGGATTGGATGTTTTTAAGAGCTAGTTTCAATTTTGTGATGCTGCTCTCTTGGGCAATGGAGGTGTGTCCTTTTTAATTGAATTCTCAACCAACAGTGAGACAGGGAAAAAAATAATAAAAGACAACGGAACAACACTTCCGCTCTCATGTGCGAATGGTGATTCATCGTTACATGTGATGATTTTCACTTTGGGATGTTTTCCTCCTCCCTGCTCATTTGACTCTCACAGTTCTGTGGGGTGAGCAGACCTGCATTGTAGATGGGGCAGCTGAGGTCCACAGGGTTGAGGGGACATCCTTGGGTTGCACCGAGTGAGGAGCGGAGAAGATCCCACATCTCTCAATGTCTCGTCTTATACGTTTTTCATTAAATCTCGGCAATTCTTGGGCTATCTGGATATTTTTAGCTCTATTTCACAGATGAGAAAATTGAGTCCCCCCAAAGTGAAATGGCTTGTTCAAGATAACTTCAGTTATAATAACAACAACAATTAGAATTAGAATTAGGAACACAGTTTAGCTCATAACATGTTCCAAAGAAATATCATATTATAATCACATCACACCATAATTCCAAATATCACCATAAATAGGAAAACTCTCTCACTTGCCATAAATAGAAGCACCTAGAACAGTGCCTGGCACATAGTAGGTGCTCAGTATTTGTGGAATAAATGACTGAGTGATGACAAACTAAGTACAACTGAGACGAAACTATTCTGTAACATGCTAAGTGGTGGCTTATTAAACGCTCTAAGCTAGAAGTTCTTTTCTTTTTTAAAGTAGGGAGGTGACAAGTGCTAGGGGTGCATTTAGGACGTATTAGCACTGATTGAGACTTTCTGCTTTGTTCAATCAGAAAGACTAGGAGAGATGATAGAGAATAACTTTCTCTGTATATGATTTTAAGTATTTTATTGTCTCCTAAAATCTTCCCACCTCCCACTGGTGGCTTGTGGTTCACACTTGGGGAGAGGTTGGCCTGTCCACGGACAAAGCCACACTCTTACTGGGAGCACACAGTGTTCTCCTGATCTCTCTCCAACCTCATGCTCTGCCTGTCTTCTCACCACCTTACACCCCAGTGGGCTTATCTGAAGCAACTCAAGCATGGCACATTGTCCCATACGTCCCTGTGTCCTCATACATCCCCCTACCTCTGCTAGGAACACCTGCCCCTATGCTGGTGGCTTAGCGATCTCCTCCTCATCCCCCAGAATCCATTCAAGAATGCCCCTAAAGAGACAGGTAGGCGGCAAAAGTGGGCTACAAGCTAGCATTGGCAGTATAATCCCATCTTAGTGGGCCAAAAATACAAATAAAGTTCTGGAAGCCATATTAAAGCATAGTGGGAATATATGACAGTTTCTTTTCTTTTTGCTTATCTGTGGCTTCTGATTTTTTGACAGCCGACATATATTCTTCTGTAACGGTAATAAATAGTTACTTCTGATGTTTTCAAAGAGCAAGTTTCTACATGTTTTCTTTGGGGAACTCTTCTTGAATAATACCTTGCTCCACAAGACACAGGCCCAGGCCCACATGCACACGCATGCCCCAGGCAGGAAAAGATAATAACAGTCCTTTCTGCTAACTTTGCATCTTGGACATAACTCTATTATTTCATTAATCATGCTGTTTTGAAATTATCTATTAATATATCGCCTCCCCACCCCGTTCTGTGAGGCAGTATCGTTTAGATGTTAACAGTATGGATCCCAGAGCTGCAGTGCCTGGGGTGGAAGCCTGGATCCACCAATTCCTCCCACTTGTTCACTAACTACTAAGCATCACCCTGAGCCAGGCACTGTGCTTGGCAGCTCGGATGCACCTGGGTTCTGACCAGACCCTGGAGCTGCCACTCCAGTGATTGGATGGACCACCAAGACAGTCACCTGCGAGCATAATACATTAGCTAACTCAATAGTAGCATACCAGAGCATGCACGTGCTGTGCACAAAATAAAAACGCAGAGCACAGGGAGAGAGACTGAGGGTGAGGAAGGAGGGGAGTGAGGGGAGGGATGGAAATTGAGCTGGGGTGATCAGTCCCTTACAGAGAAGGGGAACTTCGAGAAAGAACTTGTGGGAAGAGAGGGTGTTACCCACGCATATAACCGGTGCAGGAGCAGGAATGACCAGTGCAAAAGCACAAAAGCAGGAGCGTCCTCACGTTATAAACTGAACGGTGTCAAATCCGTATCTTAAAGCCCTACCCCCTCATGTGACTGTATTTGGAGAGAGGGCCTTCGTGGAGGTAATAAGGTTAAAGGAGGTCATAAGGGCGGAGCTGTATTCCAATAAGACAAGTGTCCTCATAAGAAGAGGCAGAGGCACCAGGAGTGCTCGGGCACTGAGGAAAGGCCATGTGGGGACACAGCAAGAAGGCAGCCATTTGCAAGCCAGGGAAAGAGCCCTCGTCAGAGACTAATCCCGATGGCACCTTGAGCTTGGATTTCTAGCCTCTAGAACTGGAGGATATCAATTTCTATGGTTTGAAACTTCAGTATTTTCTTATGGCTGCCTGAAGTGACAAATATATCTGGTGTTTTGGAGAAATGGGAAGGAAACCAGAGTAACCAGGGCAGATTGAGTGGTGGGGAATGTAGTAGATGGTGAGGTCAGAGAGACGTCTCTCCGGGGGGTTAGTTACAAGGGGAGCAGATCAGGTCCCCAACCTTTTTGGCACCAGGAACTGGTTTCATGAAGACAAATTCTCCATGGACCGGGGTAGGGGGGAGGCAGAGCGGCTGCAAATACAGATGAAGCTTCGCTGGCTCCTCGCCTGCTGAGTCTCAGTGTCGTATCATTGCTTCATTATTATAAAGGGACATGATAAAGGAACCTTTCTGTTCCTTTATAAGAGCAGGACACCATTTCCATGCACACCCAAGAGACTTCCTCTCATCTTTCATTGGCCAGAACAGAGTCACACCCCTGCCCAAGTACCAATCACAGGCCAGGAGATTGGGTTGGCTGGGATCACCTTGAGCTAATCAGGATTTTTATTTTTTTAATCTCGAGGGAAAAATTATAAAAGGTTGTCATAAAGATTGTCCCACAGATTAAATCAGAACATATACGTTACTCTATTGTGGTTTTGAGTTAGCCAGTCACCAGCCAAGTTTCTTCCAATCTGTAGGCAGGCTTACACTTCCAGTTGCCATTCTGCAACTACACACACACACACACACACACACACACGCACACACAATCACACATGTGCGCACACACTGAACTCTGAAATTGGATAGTCCTGAGTACATGTCCCAGTTCAGTGGCATCAATGACCAGACGTGTTTCTTTACCTCTCTGTGTGTCCCTCTTTGGTCTCATCCTGTTGACAATAAATTTTATACAGCTGCTATGTTCCAGGCACTGGTACAGGCCCAGAACAGAATAAGCAGGAAAAAATAAAACCAGAATTCTACCCAATGGGACAGAATTCAAAGACTCACACAAATAAATTCAAAATTACAATTCTAATAAATTCCATGAAGACCAATTACGTGCTGTGTGAGTACGTGTTGTGGGCTGTGTGGGGGCTTCCCTGGGAAGTGATGGATCTAGAATCTGGAGGAAGAATAGGCATCGATCAGATAGTATCTGCAGTGTGCTAGAGCCTGCCTATGTGTCTCGCGAGAACTGAGAGTTCAATCTTCAGGAATTTTTTGCAAGCTAATTATTAAGTATAGCCATTATGAAGAATTAAATTATATACCAGGCCCAGAAAGACAAATACCACATGCTCTCACTTATGTGGGAGCTAAGAAACGTTGATTTCACGGAAGTAGAGAGCAGAATGACCAATACCAGAGGCTGGGGAGCGTGTGTGGATAGGAGGCGGGAAGGAAGAGAGGTTGGTCAGTGGGTACAAACATGCAGTTGGATATAAGACATAAGTTCCAATGTTCGATAGCAGAGTAGAGTGACTATAGTTGCAACAAGATATTATATATTTCGAGTAGCCAGAGGAGAGGACTGGAAATGTTTCCAACACATAGATGAAGATGTGAGGCGAGGGACACCCCAAATACCCTGAGACTTGATCATTACACATTCCATGAATGTAACAAAAATTCACACGTACCCCATAAATATGTAAAATATTACGTGTTAATAAAAAAGGAGAAAAGAATTAAATAGCATAAACATAAAATTTAAAATACCATATTAAAAGCAAAGTGGTAAATTCTTACTAGTGATTACTTTCTACATGTTACTATTATATTTTTTCTCTTTAGGTTATTTATGAGGATTATCTGTATGGCAGAAATACTACATATTGAGGTGCTATGTTGCTTCTCTTCCCAACGTTGTGCTCAGTGACGTCATGTCAGTAGCTCGACATTTGGCCGTGGTGGAGTGTTTACACCACAGAAATTGGCAAGTGCTGTAGATCAGGTTTTTGCTTTTGTTGCACTCCCCCACCCGAAAGCCAATTCTCAAACACATTATCACACAAGTAGGCAAAGGGAGTCAAAGAATGACATTACAGATAGTAGGGACAGTTTATGAAAAGGTCCCATGGTAGAGAGTAACATGACATATTTGAGAAATTGAAATAGGTCACTGAGAATGCTAAGACTTGCTACCTCGAAGGGTTTCACGGACCAAATAGAACAATCCATGTAAACATTTTAACACAGTGCCTGGCATGTACTAAGTCCTCAATAATGGTAGTTAAATACTTTTTTAAGTTTGGTGCTGTCCAATTGCTTCCAGTGGTAGCTGTATATGTTTTAGGTTTAGTGGCAGAGGCCCCAGGGTGGCAGACAGTACTGGCTGCCTACCTGATACCCACCCTCTTCTTCCTCAATGTAACAAAACTTCAGTATTGTTCAGCGCGGCAAGATGTTCAGTTAAAATATTTGTGATCCAGGCTCCAGGGAGCTACAGCACTCAGTGTTGGCCAAGGAGACGTAGCTAAGGGTCCCAGAAAAGCCTTCTAAATAGCCCCCCTTCCCGGATGCTCTTTCATAACTGGAATGTGGACACGGGGCTTGAATTTGCAACAGGAGTTTTACATTCATGGATGTCTCAGTCTGTCTGGGCTGCTGTGACAAAATATCACAGGCAGGGAGGCTTGTAAACAACTATTTAATTCTCACAATTCTGGAGGCTGGAAGTCTAAAATCAAGATGCTGGAAGATTCCGCACCCGAGGAATCATAGACGGCGTCTTTCTCACTGCAACCTCATGTGGTGAAAGGGGCAAGTGAGGGGCCTTCCTCAGGCACCAATCTCATTCACGAGGCCTCTGCCCTCATGACCTAATCATCTCCTAAAGGTCTCTCCTCCTAATACCATCACCTCGGGGATTAGGATTTTAACACGTGAATTTTGGGGGGATACAAACATTGACTCTGTTGCAATGTTGTTACCAGCATGAGGATGATGGAGGAGTGGGAAAGTGGGAGGCCTCAGGTCACGGATGCTAACAGTGAATTACTGGAATGGCCCTGCTCTGAATTTTTTATGTTAGGTTCAAAATCTTCTAACTGTATCCATGCATCCACGGATGGACACTTAGGTTGATTGCATCCACGTCTTGGCTGTCATGAATAATGCTGCCATGAGCATGTCACTGCAGATACCTCTTCAACATTCTGACTTCAAATCCTTTGGCTATATACCCAGGAGTAGGATTGCTATAGGGTAGTTCTATTTTTAATTTTTGGAGGAACCTCCATTCTGTTTTCCATATTGGCTACACCAATTTACATTCCCACCAACAGTGTACAAGAGTTCCCTTTTTTCCACACTCTTGCCGACTCTTATTTTTATAATAGCCTTCCCAACAGGTGTCAGGTGACGTCTCATTGTGGTCTGGATTTGCATTTCCCTGATGATTAGAGAGGCTGAGCATGTTTTCATAAACCTGTCGGCCATGTGTATGTCGCCTTTTGAGAAATATTTCTTCATGTCCTTTGCCTATTTTTTTAATCGGGTTATTTGTTTTCTTGAGTTTTAGGAGTTTCTTATATATTTCGGATATTGATCCTTTATCAGATGCGTGGGTTGAAAATATTTCCTCCCATTCCACAGGTTGTCCCTTCATTCTGTGGCTGTCCCTTTGCTATACATGAGCTTTTCTGTTTGATGTCATCCATTTGTCTGTTTTTGCCTTTGTTGCTTGTGCTTTTGGGGTTATACATACACAGTGTAATACTATTAAGTACTAAAAAGAAAGAAATACTGTCATTTATGAAAACATGGATGAACCTAGAGGACCTTATCTAAGCGAAATAAGCCAGGCACAGAAAGACAAATACTGCGTGATCTCACTTAAATGTGGAATGTAAAAATGTTGAACTCGTAGAAGCAAAGAGCAGAATGGTGCTTACCAAGGGCTGGGGAGAATGGAGGATATGGGGAGACGTTTGTCAAAGGATACAAAGTTTCACTTAGATAGGAGGGAAAAGTTCAGGAGAGCTACTGTACACATAGCGCCTACAGTTAGTAACAATGTATCGCACATTTGACAATTGCTAAGAGTAGATTTTAAATGTTCTAATCACACACGCAAACAAAATGTTCTCACCACTTACAAAAATGCGAGATAATGGATATGTTAATTAGATTGATTTACCCATCCCACAATGTATACATATACACCATAAATGTATACAATGTTTACTTGTCGATTTAAAAAATTAATTTTAAAAAATCCCCTATATATTTAAGCCACGGAGGCTGGGTGTTCTGTGACTTGCAGCTGAAAATGAATGTATTCCTAACTGATAGAAATGCATTTCCCAGCCCTGAAGTGTAATAAGCAATACAGCTGTAAGAAGGCAGTCAGAAGACTCTAGAAGCTTGCTGATGAAAGCATGGACCATGGACCGACAGGATCAGCACCACCTGGATGTTTGTTGCAAATGCAGAGTCTCAGATCCCACCCCAGATCTCTCCCTAAAACTTACGTTTTAACACGTTCTCTAGATATTCATTCCACGACAATGAAATTTGAGAAGCGCTCCTTTAGGAAATTCTAGAGCAGTTAGACTCTCTACGGGTCTACCCTTCTGATTCAAGGACTCCTGTCTGAGGATGCCCTAAGGGTGCAAACCCAGAGCCTTGCCCACGCAAGCAGATTTTTTTGATGTTGTGCTGGACCCCATCCTGGGCCTCCTAAGGCAACCAGAATTTCCCCTTGCAGCTATCCAAAGTGATTGCAAGATTACCCAATGCCCAGGAACGAAGCCTAAACATCCATCCCTTGATAAACACACTTAGGCCCTTAAAAGTTCAAACTCCGTGTTGGGTCCTGACCTCTGAAATATTTATACACAGTGATGCACCTTCCAGATAATGTCTCCTGGAATCTGCTTAGCAGCCGGGCTGCAAACGGGAAGGAGTTAATAAATGCTCTTGTTGTCCATAATTCAGCAAGAAAGCTTTTGCTGAAGCCCCAGATGCAGCTAAGAATAGCCTGGATCCTTCTCCTCTTTGAGAGCTTCAAGATCAAAAAAAAAATGTTTCCCACTCCTCTCCTGCCTCCTCTAGACTGTTCTGCAGAAGCTCTCAGAGTTGGTGTCACCCTGGCCTATGCCCAAGAAATACCCTTGTTTGTTGGAATGGATTCAGCTCTCGGCTGATTTCTTCCTTGTACCACCGCTTGCCAGACTAGTTCAATCTTGGGTCATCCCTGTTTGGGTTTCTTGGTTAACTCTAAGTCTCCTAGGGAGAGGAAAAGAAGAAAAAAAAAAAGCTCTGTTAGAGCAACAAGGCCCATGGGTCAAGCCAGCCTGGGCTTGCCTTCTCTGTCCAAGCAGACCGTCTTGAAGAACTACCTTCTTTCCTCTGCTTTGAGAGTCCTCTCTTCTCCCTAAGTTCCAGAACTAGGTTTCCCTTCCTGCCCCCAGAATAAGGGAGTGTCTGAAGAGCAGGAACTTTAGAATGGAACATACCAAAATCAAGTCCCTGCTTGGCCTCTCGCCCACTGTGGTACCAGGAGTAAGTGACTTCCTGAGTTTCAGTGTCCTGGTTTCTGACATCATAATAACGATGTCGATCAAGAACTTTGTGCACATCCACTAGAATATATGTCCTGCGAGGGCGCCATTGTGTTGCCTGTTTTGCCTGTTGTGTCTGACGCATTGAAGTTACTCAGTAAACTTTTTTTGGGTGGGGGGCGGGAAACCAATTCTCACAACTATTCTGTGAGGTAGGGACTACAACTGCTCCCATTTTGCAGATGTTGAAACTGAGGTTCACCATGGTTAAGTCAGTTGTCAGCGATTATACCGCCTGTATGAGACAGAATCAAGATTGGGACACAACCTGCCAGGCTCCAGAGCCTGTGCCACCATCCCATGAAGCTCTGGACCTTAGATAAGGGAGGTAATATGCCAGACACACTCCACACATTGTACGTGGTCCGTAAACACCAGCTCCCTCTTCCTCTCGACCTCGTACGCCATTTTCCCTCCACCAACACTGCTTTCTATTCTTCCACTTTTCCCCAAGTCCTACTTCAAGTTGGAGAACAGCATCGTGAACTCAAAAAACAAAAACAAAAGCAAACTTCCTTGGTTTGGTCTGCGCAGAGCTCCACCGGCTGATGGAAAGCCGACTTTGAAACTCAGGGAAGGATGGCAAGAGGCTGTATTCATCTCCAGTGACACCCCCAGGGACAAGGACATTTCTGCTGGAGGCCTCGGCCTTCTCTTTTGTAACCTCTTCTTTTCTGTCACAGGTGAATCGCAGCCGTACGTCAGCATGCTAGGATCGTTGCCAAAGTGTGGCTCTATACACACGCTGCTTGTTAAAATTCAGATTCCTGGGCCCCGTCCCCGACCTACTGAATCCAAATCTCTGGGGGCAGCGCCCTAGAGAGGGTGCATTTTTCATGACCTCCCTGCCTGGTGCTTGGGCACACCAAAGTCTGGAAACCCTTGACATAGAACCTTGGCAAGTGGAGAGGGGAAAAGTAAGATCTTCCTCAACCCAGGCTCATAAAACTTTGCACGCCAAGCTCAGTTTGGGAAACTGAGTCACCGAGGAGGATGTCTTCCCATGTCACTCATCGTCATGCTCACTTGGCACCGCACGCGGACACCGCAGCCCTGCTCTGCTCCTCCACGCCTGCCTCTCTCTGTGTCCTGCCAGCACGTTCAACTCTGTCCCAACTCTGTCTCCCCGGGTGTTGCTCTGCCTTAGAGCCTACGGTGCTGCCTCTGGCTTGCAGTAACAGGGAAAAATTTCCACTGAGCAGAATAGGAAAGGAGAAGGTGACGTATTAGTCAGTGTGTTAGTCACTAAGATAAACAAACAAATAATACAAAAAAGAAAGAGAGGAAGGCAGACAGGAGGAGAGGGAGGAAGGGAGAGAGGAAGGGAATAAAAGATGATTATTCACAGCCTCGAACGTGCCATGAGCCATGAGGTCCCTAGGGAAGGAAACACACACATTACACGCATGCACACACATGTTCACACATGTTAGTGTTGCTATTTCATTCATTTTCCCAAGTCCTTTCAGAATGATTCTAATCTCAGGTTTCCTTTTGCGGCCCTGGGCGTGTGTCCCTGAATCTCTCTCTCTGCCTCTGGAGCTATAAAAATGGGACAATAACCCTACCTTACCTGCCCCAAAGTGGGGTGAGATAATTTGGGGGCAGCTGCTTTCTTTGAAAAGACTGGAGGGTTGTACACATATCACGGTTTAGTACGATCATCACCAGTTTCCGGGGCCACTGAGACACCCATGCCAAAGTTCCCCAAGCCTCTCTGATGTGCACGCATGAACCCATTCTAGAGCTGGGCAAACTGACACAGTTCCAGCTTTGGCAACGTGACCCAGTGATCGGCAGAAACAGTCAAATACGTTGAATAAGACTCCTTGTGCCTGTCTGCGGACCCTGTTAAGTTCTGCATGTCAGTCAACACACTTTGGTGGAGGGAAGAAAGGAAGGTGGGTCATAAGATTTCAGGACTTTTGCTCCCAGAATCTCTGAGCACTACTTTTTATGGCAATACTTCTTCCAGAAAGATCCTTTGCTGCTTCTAGGCACTAACAGGATGGAGTGACCTCATACTGATGGGTCCAGGATTTAGGGTTGTAAATGCCCCCTGGATCTGGTAACATCACGTCAAGGTTCTCCATGAGGGCACAGACAATGTTTGCTGCTTTAAATGCCACATCCCCAGAGCTGTGCCTGGGGACCTGGTGCATAGCAGGTGCTCAATAAATGTTGGTCGAATAAATGGATAAGTGATGAAATCAATGAATGAACAAAAGAATGAATAAATGTCTCCATGGGAGGCCAGATAAGCACTGAGTGCTCTACATATTGCCTCTCCACACCCCTGCCGACCTCAGCAGATTCCTAACCTCCTTCCCTGTGAGTCCAGGAGCAGCCTCAGCCTGTGAAGCAGCCACTTCCGAGCTCTCCTTCATCGACCATCAGCCCAGAGCCTCGGCGACGCCAGGCACTGTTCTAGGTACTATAGAACACGCCATTGGCTAAAAAGCCAAACCTTTGTCCTCTATCTGCTTAAATTCCTATGGATTTGGCAGAAGAAATGAAACTGATTTGCCACCCAGGGTTGCCAGAGTAGGGGTCTGGTCAGAGACACTTCCTCCCCAGGGGTCAAGCATTGTCATTCGTATACAATGGGCACATCACTCTCTGCTTACACCCCATGGCTCATCCGCTGCTAAGTCCTATACATTTAGGTCCTAATGGATTTCGAGTCTGGCCACCTCCCCTCATTGCCACCCCGAAGTCCAGAAAACACCATCGATGTCCACTGGGCCACTGCAGCCAACCTGCAACCTATTACTCACACAATGGCCTCAGCTCGGCACCTGGCACATAACCGCTGCTTCGTGTTTTTGGTTTTACAGCAGAGGATAGACACAAGGTAGCCCGATACTACAGTTTCTGCAGTTATGACTAAGACCAAGTACACAGAGAGGCCAAACACGGACTCCAGAGACAGGTTTCTAACACCCGCGTATATCTCTACCATTCACCCACTGTGAGTTTTTAACCTTAACTTCTCTGCACCTCAGTTTTCTCATCTACAAAATAGACACAAATTATACTTACTTTACAGGCTGGTCGCAAAGTTTATGCACATTAATGTATGGAAAAGGTTTAGACCAGTATGAAGCACACAGTAAACACTGTATATGTTTCTTTATTCATTATTAATTTTTTTTAACCTGAACGTATGTGAGGGCAATTAAATAAGATACTTAGCACCCATGACACCCTGAACAAATAGAATAGTTACTTTGCCTGGTCAGGCCATTTTGCATTTTTTAATGAATCACTCACGTGCAGAACACTTTGATAGGCACCATGGGCAAATTCCATGAGGACATGATCCCCCAAATGCATTTCCCTCCTACTATCTATGTAGACAAACCAGCACATATCCCTGGAACTATTTTTTTTTTTTTTTAGAGACAGGGTGTCACTTTGTCACCCAGGCTGAAGTGCAGTGTTGCAATCATAGCTCGCTTCAGCCTCAAACACCTAGGCTCAAGCCATCTGACCTAGCAGCTGGGACTACCGGCGTGCACCACCACACCTGGCTGATTTTTTTCTTTTGTAAAGATGGGGTCTCACTGTATTGCCCAGGCTGGTCTCAAACTTCTGGCCTAAAGAAATCCTCCCACCTTGGCCTCCCTAAGTGCAGGGATTACAGGCTCTCTCCCTTTTAATCACAGGAAGGATGAAATGATAAAGTTGCTTCATGCTCACATACCCCAAGTGTGTCAAATATTTAAGTCCCCTTCCTGCATCCACGAGCATCACTGCACCAGCGATTCTCTGGTTACTGACCTTCCCCTGCAACTGCCAGTCGATGGATTCTGATTAACCACACGCCCCACACACCGCCAGCCGCCTCCCCACTTTCTTTCTCTTTCCCTAGTCCCAAGTTCTCTGTCAGTCTCTGTTAGATTTTCATTGAAGAAAAAAAAAATCACTTCCTAAAATGTTCAAAAGTCTTTCCTCAGTTTGTTATTAAAGCAATTATCTAGCATAACACACTGAAATCGCAAAAGGTATTCTAATGGGAAACAAATGCTACAGACAAGCGACCCGGCTGGCCGAGCTCAAAATCTTTATTGAAAAATGAAGGGAAGGTGATTAGTTGGGGAAAGGCAGGGGAGGAAAGATTTTCCACCTGGCCTTGGACAGTACATCAAAAGGCCGTCAAAAGGATGCTATTTATAACCATTATTGCTCTGTCTCTGGAGCCCTGTTCGTCTGCCTCCCCACCCCGCTTCCCCCCACCCCCAACTCTGCATCCAGCCTGCTGCACACGGCTGCCACCTTTGAGAGCCGGGCCACGAGGGGCCATGTCCTGGAGAAAGCTTGCACGGTTCGAGACCCATGTGTCAGCCAGACGGGTCCCCATGTGTCCTCCTGCAGCTCCTAACGTCTTTACAACCTCACTTCAACTTCTCAATCGGTAATGGCCGACCATAAAACCGAACACCTAGAACAGACACTGAGCTGCCCAGATGCCCAGTGAAAACTCTGGTTTTTCTGGGAGTGTGGGCTGGAATAGAGCGAATGCCATGGGAAACGGGGCCAGGGGAGGATACATTCATGCCACAAACATCTATCAGGCACCTAGGATCTGCCCCTCACTGTGCTCTGCACTGGGGAGACATGGTTGAAAATAAAAGAATCACAGAGCTTTCCTCAAGTGATGACACTAGTGTCGAAGGCGGGTTTAATCCTGGGCCAACTCTCATTGATTGGCTGGTGCTACCTGAAACTGTGACTTGAGAAGATTTTGAGCTCAGAAGAAAACAACTCTATGATTGATTATTGATGCCTGCCATGGGCATAGCATATAGAAATGGTATCGTACTGCATATCTGGCAAAGCTTGTCTAGGGCTGCTCTTCCCAAACTTCAATGTGCATGCTATTTAACCGGGATCTTGTTAAATTACAGATTCTGATGCAGTAGGCCTGAATTGGGGGTGTGTGTGAGATTCTGTATTTCTAGAAAGGTCCCAGGTGGGGCTGATCCTGCTGGTCCAGGGACTACACTTCCAGTAAGAAGTGTCCATGGGGACCTATCAATAAAACCACCACATTCTCAGATCCATCACTGGCATAGGCAAATAACTCTGTCTAAATCACTGCGCTGAAGAACAAGGGTACATTCTGAATGGGCAATTCTGCATCCGGTCTCTGAGTTTCCCAAAATTGAAGACAGTGGTCCAGCCAGCTCAGATCTTGAACAGGTGGCTTCTGTTGATGGGCTGGGAGCAAATGAAGCCTCTCGGAGGGCCACAGCCTAGGCTCAGAGCCCCATCTAGAAGTTCAGATGTTTTTTCAGATCAATCCAAGCCTTCCACAAGTCTCTGGGGACCTCCCAGGCACTCTGTCTAAAGCTCCAGAAGATTCCATTCCTGGTAAATCTTTGGGTAGCACCACCTCCTCAGTAGAACTGATGATCACTTCAAAGTTCTCCTTGCTTGTGGCATTTTAGTACTTTTGATCTTGGCCAGAAACCATCAACCCAGAGGCGTGTGAAAGTGAAAAAGAAAAGAAAAAATAAGATACCATTTATTGACTTCCCTACTGTCACCCAAACAAATTTTGTCAAAATTCTTTGTTTGGACGAAGTTTGAGTTTGGGTGAAGACCCAGTGAGACCTTACAGAGTTTGTTAACAAAATCGGTATAGACGGGACATACCTTAAAATTATCAAGGCCATATATGATAAACCCATAGCCAATATCATAGTGAATGGGGAAAAATGGAAAGCATTCACACTTAGAACTGGAACGAGACAAGGTTGCCCACCATCTCCACTTTTATTCAACATAGCGCTGGAGGTCCTTGCTAGAGCAATTAGACAAGAGAGGGGAATTAAAGGCATTCAAATGGGGGCAGAAGAGATCAAACTCTCACTCCTTGCTGATGACATGATATTATATCTAGAAAACCCCAAGGATTCAACCAAGAGACTCCTGGAATTGATAAATGAATTCAGTAAAGTCTCAGGATGAACAGACTATTTCTGATGAAAATATGCTTGCATTTGCTTGCATCTTAGAGGGGTCACCACCAAAGAAAGCCTCAAACTATTATTTCAGGAAACTTCATGAGATGCCACTGAACAACACATTGACATTTTTAGATTGGTGGTTTTTGAATGTCATAATTAATTGCCAAGGTGGCCAGCTAAGAGTTATTATTCGGAGAGATGGTTAAATGCAGAGATTATGGGATTCCACCAGATACTTCTTAACTGAGAATTCACCCATAGAGCTTGGAATCTTGGATTTCAGACAAGCAGAGCCACATGTGGGAGCCACTCTTTTAGATCACGAGTCCTATTATTATTACCTAGTATACAATTGCTGAAAACATGCCAGACGTGACCTACCCCAGTGAGCTCTCTCCAAGAGGCTGTGCCCGTCTCCTTTCTCCCTTCCAGTGTGTGCAGCCAAGCACAGTGGAAGACCAGCCAGAGACAGCTTCTCCCCAAGACGGGTCCCACTGGGACCATTTGCAGGGAGTCAGTGAGAGTTTTCTTCAACTCCCGCAAACCCTGTGATGTGATGTTCCCTGTCGGGCGAGGCAGAGAGAACACATGCAGGGAGCACACAGCACACGGAGCAATGGAATCCATAAATCTTGGGCATGTTGTCTGGTTTCTCAATTCCAGTTGCAGAACAACAGCCAGGATCAGAAATTACAGCCAGATCCTCGGGCCGCCCCGAGCTGCCTTCCGAAGGCTGCTTGCCGGTGAGAGAAGCTCACGTTTGAAAAAGGTTTTGTTGTCTGTTATTTATCAGCTTAACTTTTTTTTTTTTTTTTAATAAAAGAGGCAAAAAGCTGAGACCTTAAAAGAGAGTGTCTAGCATTCTTGCCTACAGCCTTCGCAAGCACAGGGCCGTGCTGAGCATGTCTGTGGAAATCCCAAGTGTTCTCCAAGGCAAACTGTATTGAAGGGAAGCTGTTTTCCGAATTCAGAAGTTGCCTCCTGTCGTAGGCATTTATTTGTTTCTGCCTTTTGTAGAGCTGAACTAAGAGGAGAGTGAGACATTCCTGGTACCCGCATCTCTAACTAACAAAAAAAAAAAACTAGAGAAACACTGAGAAGGCTCCATGTTTCAGGAACAATAGAAAGTTTTCATACCTTTAGTCTGTGTCATTCATTTGCATACCAGATCTCTGGAAGGTTTTGAGTTTGCAAAACCTGTTTGACTGTGTTCCAGGCACTGAGGCCTAAAGTGGGGCAGAAAGGGCTGGATTCAAACCCCGGTCTTAGGACTGGATTAAGTGCGTAGGCTCTGGTGCCGAATCACTGACTGAATCCTGGTTCCATCACTTCCTGGGTAACTGCACCTCAGTTTCCTAATCTGTAGAATGGGTACAGTGATCCTACCCTCTGACTTTGGATGATTGCAGGAATTGAAGGACCAGCCTAGAATGCAATAGTTCTCAATGTATATTAGTGGTATTATCTGTGGAAGTTCTCCTGATTTCTCTTAGGCTGTTTCTCAGCGAAACATGGGGCTAATTCTTCCTGATTCCTGGGAGTATGGCAAGGTGCGGATGAGACAGCCCATGTTCTGTGTGTAGCATAGAGCCCGGAATGCATAGCAGGTAATGAATCAAGGTCAGGTATGTGTTTTCCTGTGAATGGGCAGACTTTGCACTGGCAAATGTTTTTTTGCAAGGAGCAATGGTTACCACTGAATTGCTAACGCGTTAAAGAGAAAGGAATCCTCATTATTGGGTAGAGAGACATTACATCCAATACCCAATGAGTCAGGGTGCTCCTATGGGTGTGATGGTTGGGGAACTACACAAGAGAATGAATTCTACAGTGAGCCCAGCCACCCAGAGCCTCGGGCCACACTTTTCCACGCTGGGATGCCGTCTCTCTGGCTGCAGGGGACACAATAAGATGCTGTTCGTGGAGCCAGATCATGACACTTGTTGGGAGGGTCGATCAGCTCCGTGAATTTGTTCTCTTATTAACAAGCTGTGCTTAGCCTGCCCCAGTGATGAGTTCATGCTTCAAGCCTCTGAGACCAGGGCCAAAAATAAAATGGTGGGGAAATCAGACACAGAGCTAGACACCAGCAATTTATTTAGGGAACAGGAGCATTTGTTCTGCTCGTTTGAAAGTTCTCTTGGTTTCTTTAGGGATCTTGCAGCAACAAGTGACTGAGAAATGGAAGTTTCCGAGAGTTTCCAAGGTGGAATGAAGGTGTTTCCATGAGTAATGCTGCAGATGGTTCATTTTGCCGTTGAGCATCCACTGTTGATCACTGTTGATCACCGCAGTTGAGTAAAACAGACGACACACCCCTGGCTCTCCAAGCTGATATTCCAGTGGGGTGGAGGGATTGGGCAGAAGAATGACAAGAGATGAAATGGCATTTGTCCCCCTCCCGCTCCTAGTTTTTCTCTAATGAGAGGCGGTAGGCAGAGGGGCTGCTGATGACTGTGTAAACTGAGCATCGCACAACCCCAGGGGGCGCCCGTCACACTGTGGGCTGTGTTAGTTCCTAACTGCAGCCCTTGGAGGACAGGGAGGGGGATGGTGTTGTGTTACATTCAGATGGACACCAAATGTATCAATGTGGGGAAAAAAACATAAATACAACAAAAGATGTTGCCAGCGGGCCCTGCTCCTCTTCTGCTGGTATTGGTCTGAATGTCCAACAGTAACTGCATCATCTGTCATCTACCAGGAAGTGACCTGTGTTAAGTCACACAGATAACAGGAATTGGGACTCAAATCCACGCGATTAAGCAACCAAAGGGGCTCTCTTACTAAATAAAGACCAAAGCTGAAATACTGAAATTGGGAAAAGTGCTTTTGCACCCATGACCTTAGGTACTACTTTTAACTCTCCAAGGAACTTTACTTCCTACCCTACTTCCCCTCTCTCCTTCTCTTTCTCTCTCAAATTCTCCCCATACTCAAGTCTACCTCAAATGTCGTTTCCTCTATGAAGCAGAACATCTCGGGGATACATAAAATTAATCTTCGTGTGTCTGCCCCATCCCCAAAATTGCAAAAAGGGATGATCTGCATTTCACACTGGATGTTTGGGACATTCAGCACAGTACCTGATACCCAGTGGGGGCTCAAAGCTTCCTTTTAGTTTGAGTCACAACAAGCAGAAAATCTTTTTGAACATATCTTATTCAACTAGGTATCTTTTAAAAACCCATGACTTTGAATGATGATTCTAGATCCTAATAACTTTTTTCAAAACAGGTCCCAAGACTTCTGTATCATTGAGAGACAAGTTTAGTTGTGAGCAACAGAGTCTGAAACTAACAGTAGTTTACAGAAAGTAGAAGTGCACTTCTCTCTCAACATATAAACTCGAAGAAAAATCAGTCCAGAGCTAACTGGAAGATTTTGCATCTCAGTGTCCTCAGAGGCCAAGGCTGTTTCCAGATTTTTGCTGCACGCGTTTTAGGATGTGGCCCGCATGTTCACATAAGCCACGCTGCCTGTCCGGATTGCAGCCATCATGTCCACATGTCAACCATCAGGAAAGAAAAAGGAACAAAAAATGAAAACAAACAAATACACAAGGATCTAGGCTGTCTTTTTTTAAATATATAATTTAAATACTTTTTGAATTTCAAACTATTAAAGGGGTACCAATGTTTTTGTTACAGAAAGGTCCTTACAAAGTGCTGGCCAAAACTTAGACATGGCCAAACTAGCGACAAGGGAAGCTATATCTTCTTTCTAGGGGGCCATATGTCCAATTTCAATGGTATATATGCACTTTTTGTTTTCTGCTCTTACTCTTCCTTATCCTAGATGAGGAAGCACGTCTGGTAGGGACTTATCTTGGGGAGGTAGGAGCAGGAAGTCTCATTTAATTCTCAAGCAAAGCCCAAGTCCAGCTCTGCCAGAGAGCTCGGTGTTTGGCACCACTAAGTGCTGCCTAGGTTATTAATGAGTATCGGTTATTGGTAAAGCAGTGGACTGCTTCCTGCTTGGCCATTATTCCTTGTGCAAAGAGCTCCCTCTGCCAGGGACCTTTTAGGTAGAAGAGGTGAATGGCAAAGCACTGTGGTCCCAGGGTTTGTACCATGAGTCCACTCTGGAAACCTCACGTCACCCCTAACAAGTCCCTGCAATGTGCACTAGAGCTGCTGTTCCTCATTCATCACAAAGTCCCCATGCAGTTTTTGTTACCCTCACATGGAAGAACAGGAAGCAGCGATGCAGAAAGGTGGACCATCTTTCTCAAGAGCACAGTGCTTTCCTGGAAGAGGCAAACCCAGGGCGCTCAATCCAGCGTCTTGACTCCAGCCACTCATTTAACTCCTGGCGACAGTTTAGCCCCATTTCTCTCACTTTCCCCTTGCTTCATCCTCTTAGTGAATTTATATATATTTTTTTGCACTTACTTTAATCTCACTTTATTGTTCTTGTTTTTATGACTCTTTTTTATAATCCCATTAAATTCTTACCAGAACAGTAAAAAAAATTAATTGTTCCTTCTAATTGTGGCTGTTCACGTCTTCCTCCCACCGAACGTTGAGTTCTCCAAATTCCGTGACTGAGTCCTGGTGTCTGCAACCTCAGGACCTCCTCCCAGCCTTGGCACATGATCAGCCCTCCATCCATATTGGAAAAAAGAATAGAGTTCCATGCCATCCTCCTCCTCCAGAGCTAACCAGCACATTGGAATTCCATTCCCTAGTGGGACAGTCACCAGCCTGTTGAGCAATCTCTGGTTGGTTGAAGATGGGTTTTCTTTGATCTGTCTGGGTGATCTTAGGGGACTAATGAAGCCAAGCTGAGCCGGCGGCTTGGGTCAGCATCTGGATCCGTGGTTCCATGTGGTATTTGGAACATGATTCCAAAGGAACTGTGTCCACCATGCGTGGGTCTATCATTTCATTGTGGCAACTGAGCTTTCAGAATATTGCAGCCCTGACCTATCACACCATCCCTCTGTGTGGGATTGTCTTACATCCCAGTTTCCCATGGTGTCCAGTCTGGGCATCTCAAAATAACTTTCATGTATCCTTGACCTATATTAATTCATTGGATTTTCACAATAGCCCTTTGAGCTAGAAAGTCATATTATCTTGCAAGTTACACAGGAGAAAACCAACACACTTAATGAGGGTGGTTAAGCTTTCTCAAGGCCATACAGTGGCAGGGCTGCGGCTCAAATCCAGGGGTTCCAGCCCCTGAAGACATCCTCTTAACTGGTCCACTGTGTGGAGACAACCACAACATGGTGTGGAGCATCCCCTCCACTTAGCATGCTTCCTGGCAATGTTGAGTTGACCGTACGGGAGGCACAAATGGCCAAAATTTTCTGGGCCAGTGTTGTGCTATTTGGACGTGATGGACTGTGAGAAGTTGGTTTTCTGCTGTCGTGTCTTGAGTTAGGCACACTTCAGTCTCATTTTCTGCTCTGCCTCTGAGTGAGGGAGCATCTTTCAGGCTCTCTGTCCACCTCCTAATAGCCACTCACAGAGTCCTTCAGCAACAGTCATCAGCTCCCAGAAGTCACATTATATAATATCAGCTTGTCTACCCTCAGCCCCTAATATTTGAGCAGAGTTGAACATTTGATAGAAGCTAAGCCAATAGAAATTTTGTCCCCAGGATTCTAGAGTTGGGGCTGAGAGGGGGAGTCATTCTGTTTACGTGTCTTAATCTGTAATATGAGAGTTTGGTGGTGGTCATGTTTGATCACCATTTACAGGAAGAAAAGAAAGTTGAGAAGCTAAGGGGCAGAGAAGAGAGAAAATCTAAGCCCCATATTCCTAGCTTCTCATTCCCATCCCTTCCCAAAACCCACCTGCGTTTTTACCTTTGGGAGACTATACAACACTTTAGTTTTCCTTGAGGTGGTTTCTGGATTCTACTACTTATTACCAAAAGACACATGCTCTGTTTCCTCCACCTGGAACATCATTTTCCCACGTTTTTGCACTGGGAGCTCCTTATTTAATTCAACTTTTAAAATGTTGCCTCCTATCCACCATTACATGGAGTTCTTGGCACACCGTCCATACTTAACCGTATTTAATCAGTAAATGGATAAATAAAATCTAATACTTTGAGAAAATTCATCCGTATCTCTGGAGCTCAGTTTCCCCAAATGCTAAATGGAAGAATAGAAGGCCAACCTCAGACGGTGGCTGTGAGATTAAGGACGTGATGTGCAAGGTGCCTGGTGAAGAGGAAACATTCCAAGAACAGCAGTGGTGGTGTAGGCACCTGGCATTCCCGCATCCCCAGCGATAGGCACTTGGTTTCTGCCCCAGGTAATGTCCCCTTTCTGTCTTGACACAAGGCCACAACAGAATAAAGAAACTGTAGAAAAGGAATAATCTGAAATTAGATTTGCCCCTACGATTCCCAAATCAGAATCCATTTTCATTTGATGTCTCTATGCCCTGAGTAGTGCAGCTGTGCCGAGGATTAAACAAGGAGGACAGATTTGTCTTCTAAAGGGAGGAGAATTTGCTGTCCTGGTCTGCTTTCCCACTGTTTGTCTGGGTAGGATCCCAGATTCCCTCTCACGCTGGCCTCCTCCCTCGCGAAAACAGAGATCATGTTAAGCGTCCACTCATGGAACTGAGAACAGAGATAGAAATGCGTTAATGTCAAGATCTCCAGGGTGCGTCCAAAATGAACATGATTTCTCTCTTCCCACTCCTACGCCATAGGCTGGGGACACCCCATGTTGATTTTCAGCTGCGCCAGCCAGTCTGGGAGAGGAGACCATGGAAGAAAACGGATCAGGGTGGGAAGGAAACATATCACTTGGGGATGGGGCGGGGGGAGTTTAGGGCCCATCACTCAACAAATAACAAGTCAACAACTCCTGTCCCTTGGATATCCCCTGTGAGAGCCCCATCGCCCTGCTTCACAATAACCTTAATCCGACTGTGTAAATTCAAGACGTTCCCATGGTTTGTAAACGACTGGCACAAAGTGGCCTGTTAAAATAATTCAGGCCCTCTGCAAAGGAAAAAAAAATGGGGATAGCTTTAACATAAAACACATTATATAAGTCACCAACATGTCAGATGTTGGTGGAAACCATCAAACTAACTCATTGTGAGCACGTCCACAATTTTTTTTTTCTTTAATCAGCCTGCTTTTCTCTCTTGGGAGATTTGAGCTGAATCTCATAACGTGGTGGGAAAGGGACCAGAATGGCATTAATTTGTAGCATGTTATCTAATTTTGAGCAGGTAACTTTTATTTGGGATGCAGGTTGCCCATCTGGAAAATGAGACCGTTGGACAATAGGTAGGAGAGTGTCTGCTTGGCTTGCAGGTCCTAAGTCTCTATTGCCCCACCCACAGCAGACATCACCAATGGATCCTTTTTTTTTTTTTTCTGTTGAGCCCAGATGTGGTCTCAGGATCTACGTCAACCCAGAGTTTTAGGGAGTCATCATCAATCTATCAAAGATAGACTTGGAGAAGAAACTTCTCTGGCATTCCTATAGCAGATGACTCTTAAATGTTCTTGGCATTGCGCGAACACCGTGTCATATAGGCAATTGTACACGTCACTGCTGCCCTACGTAAGTTTGTAGAGGTAATTTTACCTTCATATTTTTCAGCCAACCCCTTTACATTCTGCTTTGAAAAGAATGTCATTAGGGTTAAGATTTCCGAATAATAATCTACATATACTTTTTTTAAAATAAAAAATTGGCCTAATCGCCCATTCCCTAAAGGCTTCAGGAAGAGGTGCAAGTAACTGCATAAGAGAACTAAACGGGGGTGACCTCGACATGACCCAGAGGACAGTTCTGAATCGTCTGCCAACAAGATCCGCCTTAGGTCTCCAAGACAAGGGAGCTTCACTGGATTCATAAGTGAGGTTTCCCCACAGACCCAAGCTCAGTCCTACCCACTCGGTAGTTACTCCTTCTTCCCTCAGATGGTTGACGCAAGCATTTGTCTGCCTTTCAGAAGTCCTCGGGAGGAATCTATAAAATTGTGGCTAGGTCTGAGAACAATTGTACAGTGTCATGGGATTGATAAATCCGTCTTGGAGTGGGCTCATCTGTCAAGGCTGACATGTGGCAGAGTAATGCTTCCTTACAGCAATTCCACTTTGATCAAAGAGGAACCCTGGTCCGTATGAATAAAGAATATATGGGCCTGACCCAGGGTTCCATTCATGTGCTGTCATTACGGGGCTCAGCTGTCCCTGGCTTAGGGCATCTATCACTCATGTGAGTTTTTCCTTCAACAGACCCCTTGTTAAAGATGATGAAACTAGAATCTTTAGTACCCAGGATGGGGGATGGCACTATGCTTCGGGAACATAGGTTATGAAACTCTCAGTGGCCCAGCATCCCGGTTTCCATGGTGCACCATCATCTCTGACTTGGGCAAATACCTGACAAAGTAGGAATGTCAGGATAAGAGTCATGGTCATAACAGAAGAGGATTTGTAGTTGGAACGGGGGAAAACATTTTGAATCCTGCTTGCTTTTTATTTTGTCTAATGCACACATAAGTCTCAGGGTGATGTCACCTGAGATATTGTACATCAAGCACTTAGCACAGTGCCCGGCAGGTGGACGGAGCTCGGTAATGGAAGGTACTCGGTCGATAATTACAATAGCATCTTAAGTCAGGTCCCTGCCTCCAACTTCAATCTTCTCTGGTCCTCCCTCCACTCTAAGCAAGAGTGATGATGGTGACGATGACGGTGATGATGACAATGGTGATGATGACGTTAAGGGCAGTAATGGTTTTCCCATTATCAAGCACCCACCGCATGCCAGTAAGCGTTTGCCCGCATGACTTCATTCAATCTTTTCAATGGTTATAAATATTATTACGCCAGTTTGAAAGTTGCAGAAAACGAGGCTCAGAGAGGTTGCATTAACTTGCTGGAGTCTTACAGGTTGTAACAATACAAGCCAGAATGTGAACCCCACCTCTTTCTCCCAGTAACTTTGTTATCCTGTCTCTCATCCAATTCACTCATCCAATTATTATTACTGAGGACTTATCTCTGCATTCTAAGCACACCACTCCCGGTTCCGGGGACACGGCAGGGAACAAGACAAAGAAGCTCCCTGCTTGCATAAAACTTACATTTTAGTCAAAGAAGATAGACAAAGCAGATGGGAAAATTAGATTATTTCAACAGCAAAGAAGGTCTCTCAAGTAAAGACAACAGTGCGACATGATGTAGGATAATGGAGGGAGGAAGAACAATCAAAGGTCCCTCTGAACAGGACATGTTAAGATCAAAACACAAGACGTTCTTGTGCAAGGATCTCACAAATTGTATCAGACATATGCAAAGGCCCTGAGGCAGCGATGAGCTTGGCATGCTTAGGCAAACTCAAGGCAACGAGAGCGGCTGGAGATGATAGCAGTGACGGTTTGAGCTGCAGTTGAGTTTGAAGAGGGACGCTCTCCCTAGCATCGACACAGAACTTGGTACGTATGAGATGATTGATAAATGATCCTGAATGGATAACTTCTCCTTTTCACTAAACCAGTCCCTGACCGCGATTTCTTTTCTCTTAACCATGGGAATACTTTTTACATATTCCCTCTTACTCAAAAAGTAGGGACTGGGAAAAATCAAGAAAGAGTTTATGGCTAAGCAGAAAGGACAGGAAACAACTTTCCAAGCTGAGCTCAACTGGGCTCATTCACACAACAAACATTTATTAAATGCCTACTCAGGACCCCGTTTCTGCTCCAGGTCACCGCAGCTCCTCGTTCCTATTTGGAAAGTAACATTGTCCTGTTACTCCCCAGAGATGGAGAAGCTGAGTCCTAGACATGGGTCGCCCTGGGCTTAGACAAGAGGCTCAAAGCTCCAAATGCATTACACACATACATGAGACAGAAGTCCTTGGAGTCACTAGTTTAGTGGTTAAACAGGTCATCTTGAGAGTCTCCCAGGCATGGATTTGAATCTTGAGTTTGCTGCTGTTTACCTAAATTATCCTGAGCTAGCTACTTCACCCTCTGAGCCTCAATTTCCTCATCCATATTATGGGGACAATAATAATATCTTACTCGTGTGAGGATGTAACGTACTCTTAGTCTATGGTCTGCCCTGTCTAGTATACAGTGAGTGTTGATAAGATGGTAGAATTTATTGTTAACATTATTTTGTATTATTATTTATATAATTTTGCCTCATACAGGAGCCTTAAATATTTGTCCTGAAAAGTATACCCAGATAGTGTAATATCAAAGGCAGAACATTGCATTGGGAGCCATGAGTCCTGGCTTCTAGCTCCAGCTTGGATCCTTTCTTGCTGTGTTATCTTAGGCAGTTCATTTCCCCAGTCTAGGCTCTGGGTACCATGGTTTACCTCTCAACTCTGCTATTACAGGTCCCCTTGCACCTACAGGAAAGCATCAAAGCCAGGAAAGATTAAACTTCTCTAAACTTGTGGTGACTTTCCCCTTGGAGCCAAAATTCAAGTAGTAAACCTAACACCTCGATTCCGTGTATACTGGTACAGACACAACTTCCACGTGGTGATGACTATGTCAAAGCAAGCTGCTGTCTGCCCCACGGGGTCAGCCTCACCTCTGAAAATCGAGCAGATGACCAAGTCCAGGTCCAAGTGCCGGTGGGAGTTAGAGCCCAGAGCAAAGTGTACACGCACATTCCATGACGATTATGCCCAGTGAATCATGAACCAGATCCTTGACAGGGAGGAATTTCCTACAGGTTGGGGTGACCCTCCTAGCAACATGTTTATTTGACAGCCTAAGGCAGCAAAAATGCACACAGAAGAGGAAAGACAGGAGGAAGGGATGTAAAAGAAAGGCTACTTAAGAACAACAGCATCCTCTCTGGTCTGCCAAAAACTCGTAAAACCAGATCAGTAGATCATATAAACACGTTAAGAAAAAAGGAAGGTAATCAGAGACTCAAAGGTCTTAGAGATATATTAAGGCTGGGAAACATTGCTTTCTCTGTCTTAACAATTAGGTTCATTAATTGTTATTGAATCGCTTGGCAAGTAATAAATACTCAAGAAACATTCGTGAAATGAATAAATGACAAAAAGAAATCATTGCTGACTAGGGCTACCCGTGGAGGTGTCACAGGTTGAAGGTGTCGTGGGAGACAGGTAGGACTTGGATTGCTAGTGGTGGAAAACAATGTCAGAAGGCCATCGACTTTAACAAGTTGAGAGTGAGCTGGGCTTGTTGCATTGGGAGATGAATTATTCAGACGAGACTAGGCTACACTGCAGTCAATTTCCCTGGCATTTTAGTGACTCAGTATAATAAAAGTTGATTTTTCTTACTCATGTTGTATGTTCAGTGAAGGATGTCAGGCGGTTCTGCTCCATGCAGCCATTCAGGGAGGCCAATGGCAGCACTGACAACTGTCAGCTGCATCATCTGCGACATCAGTCACCACGGTAGGGGAACAGAGCTCTGTGTGCTTTAGTGTGGAAGCCACCTGCAGTCCCTCTGCTCACAGCCCATTGGACAGAACTGGAGAATGGCTCCCCCCAACTCCAGGGGGCTCTGTTTCATGGCAATAGTTAGGAGAACCACTTACTGGACTGGTAAACACATTTTAGGTAAGGTAGAGAAGTGAGGCTCAGAGAGATAAAATGATCTTCCCTAAGTAAGAAAGCTGGAAAGCTAAGCCTAGGATTCCCAACACATCTTCTGGATTTAAAGTTTGCGCTGTCAACAGCTACACGGCACTGCCTCCTACATGCCTACTACAGCCCCTGGCCCATGTAAGACCCCGCGGTAAATACCGGCTGATTGAATAAATGACTGCTGCAATAATGTCAACATAGGCACTCTGGAAGACCTGGGAGGGGCATTATCCAAGCAGTCTAGGCAGGTGGTTCTCAAAGTGTGGTCCCTGGACCAGCAGCAAGAGTATCACCTGAAAAATCATTAGAAATGCAAATTCTCAGGCCCTCCATCCAGACCTACTGAAGCAGACTCTCTGCGAATGGGACACAGGAATGTGTTTTGGCAAACCTCGTGGGTGATTCTGATTCACAGCAAGGTTTGAGAACCGTTGGTCTAGGACCTTGATTCTCAAAGTGTGGTCCGTGAATCAGCAGCATTGATTGTCCCGGGAGCAAATAAGAAAGGCAGAATCTCAGATCCCACCTTGGTCCTACCGAATCAGAGTCTTTGTTTTAACAATATCCCCACCCAGAGGATTTATTTGCAACTTAAAGCTTAAGAAGCAGAGGTCTAGGGCATTTGTTTTCAAAGTTAGCTGCTCCTTAGAATCACGCGGACAGAAACCACTGCTGCATGGGCCCTAGCTCTAGAGATTCTAGTGTGGTTGGCCAGGGTGTGGCCTAGACATCAGGATTTGTATAGGTTCCCAGAGCTGATTCTAATGTGTGGCAAAGTGTGAGAACCACAGGCATCCAGGACTCTAAGAAAGCTTCCCAAAGGAGGCAGCGTGTAAGCTCAGCACAGGCCCCCAAGGCTGGGTGTTTCCCAGAGAGGGAGAGAGAAAGCCAGACAGTTTTGGGTGCTGCTGCTGCCACTGTCTCTACCTGTCTTCAGTCAAAGAGGGAGGCCTCCCGAATCAAGGGTTGTCAATCCACCCCCGTCAACAGCCTCAAATTCACTAAAATGCTCGAGGCGCGGGTTCAGAGCGAGGGCAGAGTGAGGGAGAGGTTTTATTACATAAAGCCTGCATTCTCCCGGCTGTGCATTAATTAATTTTGAAGTAGCCTGAGTGAGGGGGGAGGGTTTGGGCAGGACTTTCAGAAAGTGGCCCCTTTCTGAAATGTCTTCCACTCCGACCGACCCCATCGCAATTGGAGGGAGAGAAAGTCCAGTCCGAGAGCATCACGCCTTTGCTGAGGCTGGCAAGGGATGCTGGTGAGACTGAGATACAGTGCTCTCTCTTCTGTTTGGAAAAAAAGACCTCGGGGTAGTGAAAACATACAGCTCAAGTGGAGAGGTAATCGGGAGGGTCCGGGATAGAGGGGAAGGGGGTTTGGAAGGGGTGGTGGAGAGGACAGGAACAGTCTAAATTCTTCAAGGTCGTCTTCCTCGTCTCCCGCACTGGAACTGCTCCTGCCGCACCCACGCCCCCGCCCCTCCTCCTCCTCCTCTTCCTCATAGCATCTCCCATGACTAACGATCCTGACCCTTCCCCAACCCGGTCTGCAATATCTCAGGCCTCCGTCATAGCCGGCTTCCGGCCATCTGAGGTCAGATGGTTCTAAGCACACCAGAGCCCCACTGCCCTTGGCCAAAGGCAGGTTCTCGAAATACCCCCAGGGTCCAACGTTTGCTCTCTTTCCTTCCTTTCCCTTTCCCCTAAAATAACTTTTATCTTAATTGCAGAATCTTCTCTCGCTCTTAGATCTCTCTTTTCTAGGCACTAGCTAAGGGGCAAATAGAAGACAGTGATAAAATGACCACACAGGTTTTTAGTCACCTCACCTGAATGAGATCATCACAGAGTGGCTTTTCAGGAGACTCTTTCTAAGAGTACTTCTCAGAACAAATGTGATGTCATCACCCCAAGTGTTCTTGGAGTTTCTTTTTGAACGTGGCCTTTGGAAATGTCTAAATGGACATTTAGAAGGGATGTACAAAAAGCAATATTATTATGCTATTCATTTATTTAGCTTAAAAAAAATTCCTGGCTGCATCTTAGTTGTTTGACCCCATGTTCGTATGACCAAGTGAATGACCCTTTTATTCCTAATGATTATCCCTGTGTGATATTTTACCCTTTCTCAAAGTTAAAAATACCCTCAAAGTTTGCAGATCTGGCTACCAATGAAGAAATTGTCCAAAATAATCTAGCAAGTTTCTTCATATTTGACTGCTCTTCCCCCTCCCCACAAAAAAAAAAAAAAGAACTTCTATGACTACTCCAAATAATGACAAAATATTTAAGAGAAGTCTCCAGCCTCTGAAAGGTAACTCTTAGCAGGGCAATACTGATTTGGGGGGATGATCTTTACAATCACAAACTGAAACAAGCATTAAGGGTTTTCTTAGTCACTTTTGACAAACGAACCCGGTTACACTTCCTCTTTTATCTTCATAATAGTATTTGGGACAATCCCAGCTCTCAGCAACTCAAATTTTCCAGCCGTCTGTCCTCATCAGGATAAGCAATGAAAGGAACAAGCACATACTTGACTCAATATTATAGTGTGTGCTTTTCTCCTCTGTTTTATTTTTCCTCTTTGACTCTTCTCCTTCCTTGAAAGAAAAGATGCTTTTAACACCAAGTTAAATTAATTCTGCAAGTATTTTCTTTGCATAAGGCCCGTTCCACACGGTGTGTGGGGATGCCTGGCCACCTAAGATGTGCTTTCTCACTTGTTTTCCTCTAGCACGCCCACAGGGAGAAATGGGCTGGGGTTGCCCAGGATGCTGTGTTGAGAAGGATTCAGAGGTCGGTACTCAGTGGGTACATGCACACATGGCTTCTTTCTCCTTATGCTTAATAGACACTCAAATATTTGCTAAATGTATAGATGGAAAGAGAAAGAAGAAAAGAAAGAGATGAAAGAAAGAGAGAGAGAGAGAGAGAGAGAAAGAAAGAAAAGAAAAGAAAAGAAAAGAAAAGAAACAGAGAGAGGGAGAAAGAAAGGAAGGAAGAAAAGAAAAACCATCTTGGTGAGTGAAGGAGTCCACGAGCAGCGAGACCTACCACTTGGACAAGAGGAAATGAGTCACATCATGACCATGGATTTCGACTAGAGTTCACTTTTGGAGTTCCCAGATGGTCGCCAGAACATGCTCACTTCCTATTTCCATCCCATTTTGAAAGTCACAGTGTAGGTGGGATCCCCACTGATATTGTTTATTTTGAAATATATTTTGCCTCATTCTGCTGAAATACGTTGGCCACACATGAAAGTCAAGGAAAGACTGAGAAATTGCTCCAGACTGAAGGAACCTGAAGGAGACACGAAAACCAAACATAACACACGGTTCTGAACTGGATCCTTTCGCTACAAACACGTCATGGAGACAATAGCCAAGACTTGAATGGGATCTGAGAACTATAGGGTAACAATGTATCAGTGTTAGCTTCCTGATTTCGATGTTACACTTTTGTTATAGAAGGAAATGCTCTTGATTTTAGGAAATAAATGTTAAGTAGTTGGGGCTGAAAGAAAAGAAAAGGAAAAAGAAAAAAACCCCTTGACCTCAAATATAAACATGCATCTTCTCCTATTGCTTCCAATATGAGGATAGATTTATACCAGCAAATATACTCAGTTTCCTAATAGACACTTTTGCCCTAAAAAATAGTAGACAGAAATATGCAGAAGAGCTGAATTCATCTCTGTCTGCTCAGTGTGCTAAGGAGAAACTTTCCACCTCCCATGAAATAGACTCCAAAAGGAGTGTGTACTTTTTAGATACCGTCAAACTTTGTGGCAAAGGAATGAACTTAGAACATTATGAGGTCTTAGGTCTCGGAATATTATGAGTTGTCACATCCTGGGGCAGTCATAGAGATTTCATGGCTTTTACCCTAGAAGAGCAAGAATTCCAGGCACGTTTCTAACAGAGTATCTTACCGTGGAATACACCTGTTGAAGTTTCTGATTCTTTGAAAGATGTCTTTTAAAAAAAACACCCCAATGGAAGAAATATCCTCAATTTGTAGTTCTCAGGGTCAGGTTTTTGTAAGGAAGTTTTGGTGAACAAATAACTGAACAGATGCCGGAAAACCTAAGACTTTCATTTGAGTAGAGGAGAGGGATTTATTAGACCACTAGATTAAAATTCCTGTATTTAAGACATATTTCACAAACACTTAATAGGGTTTTCCCACCCGTTAAGAGCAAACCAAGGGCACAATGTTCCATTTTAATAGGGGCAGTAACTTCATTTCATTTATAGACTAAACTGACAGGAAAAAAAAAAAAAAAAAAAGGGCAGTTCTCGCCAGAGAAAACATGACTTAATACAAGTGCTCAGGCGAAGTATTAGAAATAAAGGTCTGTCTGTAGCCTTGGCAATTTCTTTTCCTTTTTTCTATTTTTGGGAGGTGGTGGTGATTTGAAAGAAAAAAAAAAATCCTGTGGTTGGTATCCAATGAAGTTAACACTTCTGGGGCAAGACCTCTATTACATGCAAACATCATGAATTATAATTAGAGAACAGCCAATTTACACATGAAGGTATACCGGGTCAAACGGAAAACCCTGCCAAGAATCTCAACTTCTGGCTGAGAAATATTGGCCATTGGTATAAAGCAAATGGTCCTGGAATGGGGCAAAGCCAGGAGAAGCAATGAGATCTAGCTTTCAATCCATGTGACGTTTAGCAACAGCACAGAAGGAGATTTATAATGAAGAACCAACATCTCATAGAACTAGACACACTTAAGCTTTTCGTACAGGTATGAAGCAGGTAATATATAATACTTTTTCAGGAAAATTTCAAAAAAAAAATCTGTTTTAAAACCTTAAAAAAATGTGAGTACCCATCTCTAGTCATACTTCCTAAGGAAATCATTAAACAGTATTCCAAAACAATATATATTTAAGGATGTCTGTGGTAGCGCTGTCTAGCTAGCATAAAATATTGGAAATTATCTAAATAATCTTTTCATAGGAAATTGGTTAAATAAATTAGAGTAAATTCATACACAGCATACCATGCAGGCTTTGAGAAGAAAGAAATTTATTTATATGTATTGACATGGAAAGATGTCCCCAATATATGAAGTTAAAAATAGCAGGATATAAAAAATGCAAAGTATGATTACATTTTTTATTAAGAAAAAAATAATGAGTGTGCCTGCTCGTACGCATATTAAAAAAAAACAGACTAATATTTATTAGATTATCAAACACTTATTCTTGGTGGGTGAAGTTACCAGAAAATGCCCACTTGCTCTATATGTCACATTTCTATATTGTTTGATTTTTTAAAACAAATATAGCTCATGCTATAATTAGAAAAGGCCACCCAAGTCATTCCAGTAAAGGAAAAGAGTCTATCTTAGAGAGTTCATCTCTTCTTCCCTAGAGGGAACCTAGAAGTTGAATGAGACACGCCTGATTCCTAAGTCCAGCTCTACCATTTACCAGCACCAGGGAAGCCACCGAGCGTCTCTAAGTCTAGTCTCTACTCTGTTACATAAGGGCATTCCTTTCCTCCTAGCCTGGTGATGAGGATTATATGAGGTAATATTTGTACAGGGCCTGGCCCAGTGCCTGGCACACACAAGGTGTTCAGTAAAAGAAAAGAAGAAGTGAGTGCTTTGTTTTTATTAACAAGTGCCATGGACAAGATCTAAACGTTAGCCAGGAATGGCAAACCATAACCAAGGGCATCTAGCCTGCTTCTTGGCACTGTCTAAAAGAAAAGCATACTAGAGGACACATTTTCTCTACCTACAGCACTTGCTTTCCAGGTAGGAGACTGACTTCTGCGGTTAGTAACATAGCTTGAGCACCTACTATGTGCCAGGTACTGTTTGGGCTCTTTAATGTGATAACTCATTTAATCATGACAAACCACTGTTGTAGGTAGACGCTATTATTAGTATTCCCCTTTTACAGGTAAATAAACCAAAATACAAAGAGACTAAGTGGCTTGTCTGTCGTCATCCAGATGGTTAGAGGTAGAGCTAAACTAGAACCCAGAATCTGGCTTCTAAGTCTGAGCTCTTAACCACCAAGGCACACCTGTGCCGAATAGTTGGGGGGAGGCAGGGTTAGAGAGGGGAATTCAGAGAAAAGGGGGATATTCAGTCACAGAGGGCCAGCCAGCAAAGCCTTGGAAAAGGCCAGTGGTGCTCAAACTTGAGTGACCACCAGATTCCCGGAGAGCTTGTTATAGCAGAGAGCTGGGCCCCGCCCCATTGCTTCGGATTCAGCAGGCTCTAGGACGGGGCTCCAGGCCATACTGACGCTGCTAGTCCACCGATCCCACTTTGAGCGCCGCTGTCCTAAGCCCCGTGGGCTGCACAGAATCCAGACCGACCAGGAGCGAGGGTGAGGCCACCCAGGAACGGAGCACCACCGAAATATGCGACTCTTCACTATTTTCTGCTTATGGCATAGCCAGTCTGATTCAACAAAATGTCAAGTCACAAGAGCATTTTGAAAGCAACATAATAAAAACACCGGTTTATAAATAAAACCCTTTGATTTCCACTTCTGAGCGGCGCAGCATTCAAGAATTGTCCTTCAACAGCCAATAAACGAAACGAAAAGGAATTTCTTTCTCTATCTGAGTCCACTGAAGGAGGTCGTTGAGGTCCCATTTCATCACTCAGCTGACGTCACTTCCGGCAAACCCTTTACCATTCTCGATTTTCCTCCACGTATTCAGGGACTTCCCTCCTCCAAACTCCTTTCAAACGGTCTCTCTTCAACCCTGGTGGAAACAATCGTGGTGGAGAAGAGGAATTTGTTTTTCTATTTCTATAAAAAATATCGTATCATTGAGATATTGGTGGGGATAGTGTTGAATCGGAAGATTGCTTTGGGTAGTATGTTACATTTTAACAATATTAAGTCTTCCAATCCATGAACATGGAAAGTCTTCTCACTTATTTGTGTGTTCTTTAATTATTTTCATCAATGTTTTGTAGTTTTCAGTGTACCGGTCATTCACCTCCTTGGTTTATTCCTAAATATTTTTTCCTTTTTGACGCTATTGTAAATAAAATTGCTTTCTTGATTTCTTTTTCCAACAGTTCATTGTTAGTGTACAGAAATGCAACTGGTTTTTGATGATTTTGCATTCTGCCATTTTACTGAATTTGTTGATTTGTTCTAACAATTTTAGAATCTTTAGATTATGTGAGTTTGGAATCTTTAGATTATGTGAATATAGACAACTTTACTTCTTCCTTTCTGATCTGGATTTTTCTTTTTTTTCTTTTTTTTGGCCTAATTGCTCTGGCTAGGACTTCCAGTATTATGTTGAATAGACGTGGCTAGAATGGGCATCCTACTCTTGTTCCTGATCTTAAAGGTAAAGCTTTCAGTTTTTCATAATTAAGTATGATATCAGCTATGGGATTTTTATATATGACTTTCATTTTGTTGAGGTAAGTTCCTTCTATATTTACTTTGTTGAGAGTTTTTATAGTAAAAGAGTTTGAATTTTGTCATTTGATTTTTCTGCATTTACTTTGATGATCATATGCTTTTTAATCGTTCATTCTGTTAATGTGGTGTATCATATTTATTGATCTATGTATGTTCAACTATTCTTCTGTCTCAGAAATAAATCCCACTTGATCATGGTGTATGATACTTTTAATGTGCTGTTGAATCCAATTTTCTGGTATTTTTGTTCAGGAGTTTTGCATCTATGTGTATCAAAGATATTGGCCTGTAATTTTCTTAAAGTATCTTTGTCTGGATTTTGTAACAGGGTAATACTGGCCTCATAAAATCTGTTTGGAAGCGTTCCTTCCTCTTCAATTTTTTGGAAGAGTTTGAGAAGTATTGGCATTAATTCTTCTTTAAATGATTTGTAGAATTCACCAGTGAAGCCATCTGGTGCTGGGCTTTTTTTGGTGGGAGGTTTCAGGATAGGCAATGATTTCTTGCATATGACACCAAAAGCACAGGCAACAAAAGTGAAAATCAACAAGTGAGACTACATCAAACTGAGCAGATCAAAGGAAACAATCAAGAAAATGGAAAGGCAACCTATGGAATAGGAGAAAATATATGCAAACTCCTTATCTGATAAGGAGTTAATATGTGAAATACATAAGAAACTCCTATAAGTCAATGGCAAAAATACAAATAACCCAATTTATAAATGACTTGAATAGACATTTCTCCAAAAAAGACTTACAAACGGCCAAAAAGGACAAAAAGACTTCAAAAAGTTCATGGAAAATGCATATTAGGAAAAAATATGCACACATTTCATTTTTTTGCACTAAAATAAATTCATACTAATTTGTTACAACATGTCTCAACAGGATCTAGCTTGAGTCACTAAGAAGGATAAGACAATGGTTTGAAAAGAGCCCCTATCAGAGCAACATGAATTCTGCTAAAATTAAAGCAAGAACAAACATCAAATTTATGGTGAAGCTTAGGTGGAAGAATAGTGAAATCATTGATGCCTTATGAAAAGTTTATGAGGACAATTTCCCCAAAGAAATCAGCAGTTTACAAATAGGTAGGTCATTTTAAGAAGGGATGAAATAATATTGAAGATGAAGTCTGCAGCAGCAGACCATCCACCTGAATTTGCAAGGCAAAAAATTAATCTCGTTCGTGCCCTAATTGAAGAAGACTGACAATTAACAGCAGAAACAATAATGAACACCATGGACATTTCAATCGGTTCAGCTTACACAATTCTGACTGAAAAATTAAAGTTGAGCAAACTTTCCACTCAATGGGTGGCCAAAACCACTGTACCCAGATCAGGTGCAGAGAAGAGCAGAGCTTTCAACAAAAATTTTAAAGAAGTGAGATCAAGATTTTGAAGCATTTCTTCAAAGAACTGTAACAGGAGATGAAACATGGCCTTACGAGTATCATCCTGAAAACAATGCACAATCAAAGCAATGGCCACCAAGAGATGGAAGTGGTCCAGTCAAAGCAAAAGTGGACCAGTCAAGAGCAAAGGTGATGGTGACAGTTTTGGGGGATGCTCAAGACATTTTGTTTGTCGGCATTCTTCTGGAGGGTCAAAAAACCATAAAATCTGCTTATTATGAGAAAGTTTTGAGAAAATTAGTCAAAGCTTTAGCAGAAAAATGCCCAGAAAAGCTTCACTAGAAAGTCCTTCTCCACCATAACAATGCTCCTGCTCATTTCTCCCATTAAACAAAGGCAATTTGGTTAGAGTTTCAATGGGAAATCATTAAGCATCCACATTCCAGCCCTGATTTGGCTCCTTCTGACTTCTTTTTATTACCTAATCTTAAAAAGTCCTTTAAGGGAACCCATTTGTCTTCAGTTAATAATGTAAAAGAGACTGCATTAACATGGTGAAATTCTCAGAGCCCTCAGTTCTTTGGGGATGAACTAAGTGGTTAGTATCATCACTTACAAAAGTGTCTTTAACATGATGGAACTTATTTTGGGAAATGAAGTTTATTCTTTTTATTTTTATCTTTTAATTCCATTTTTCCATGAAATTTTTGAAGTCCTCCCATATATGAAAAGATGCTCAGCATCACTAATCATCAGGGAAATGCAAATCAAAACCACCATGAGATATCGCCTCACACCTGTTATACCAAAGGAAAAAAAAAAACAGGTAAGTGTTGGCAAATATGTGGAAAGAAGAGAACCCTTGTTCACACTATTGGTGGGAATGTAAATTGGTATAGCCAATATGGAAAAAAGAATGGAGGTTTCTCCAAAAATTAAAAATAGAACTACCATATGATTCAGCAATTCCGCTTCTGGGTATATATCCAAAGCAATTGGAATCAGGATCTTGAAAAGATACCTGCCCTCACAAGTAATACCCACAAGTAGCCAAATCATGGCAGCAAACTCAATGAAATATTATTCAGCCTTAAAAATATAAAGAAGTCCTTCCATTTACAATACCACAGATGAACCTGGAGGACATGATGCTAAGTGAGATAAGCCAGGAATAGAAGGATAAGCATGGCATGATCCAACTTACATGAGGAATCTAAAATAGACAAACTCACAGAACCAGAGAATAGCATGGTGTTTGCCATGGGCTGGGGAGAGAGGGAAATGAGGAGCTATTACTCTATGACTATAAAGTTTTAATTATGCAACATGAATAAATTCTAGAGATCTGTTCTACAACACAGTGCCTATAGTTAACAATATGATAATGTGCACTTAAAAATTTGTTAAAAGGGTGGATCTCATGGTAAGTGTTCTTATCACACATGCACACACACACACACACACACACACACACACAAACCCTCAAAGGGACATAAGGAAATTTTTGGAGATGATAGATGTGTTTATTACCTTGATTGTGATGATAGTTGCGCAGGTGTGTATATATATCTAAACTCATCAAATTGCATATGTTAAACATGTGGGGGTTTGTGTTTGGTATATCAACTATGTCTCAATGAAGTTCTTCATAAATAATCAATCAATCAATAAAGTTCAAAGGACCAGAGTGGTAAGGAATACATGCAGGATGTCTCAGTCCAAGTTATTTAGTCTATTATTGCCACTAAAATACTACTAGTAAGGAAGCCACATGGTATCTTTTTTCTATTTTTGTCAGCTGCTTTCGTCAGATAATTCTACCCCCGATACTCCTGCAAGAGCAAAAACAGAGTACACTAACTCTATTTTATTGTTGTTGTGGTTGTTGCTGTGGACTTTTGGGGTGAGACAATAAGAGGCCTCAATTCTGTCAAATTCCAGATTAAAAAAAATCAACAGCAAAAAACTATGTCTCCATAGAAGCTTAAATGATGTGAATTCTAACAATTAAAGAGAATTTTAAAATGCAATTTTTATTAATCTCAACCCATTAAAATAAATGTAATTTAAGAATTCATATCATGTTAAAAAATTTGAAAGCTACCATCATATTGTGACTTATCAAATGTTCTTGGGTAATAACATTTTGGAGCAGGGAGAAAAGTGCTGATTTTCTCATTGACTAGGGTCGGAGAGGGAGCATCCAGGAAGTAGGGTATAGGTTTTCCATTCTTATTCCCAGAAAATGCCTCTATGGCCTCCAAAACTCAATTAGAAAATGGCCCACCTATTTAGTCTTCTGATCTCCCATCTATTCTTCAAGCAGTGCAACCTTACTCATATATGTTATACGTTGGAGTTTGCATATAAGGCTTCCCTTGAGAAAAGATTTCTGCTGCTAATAGGAAGTTGAAGACCACTGAGATAGATTATCTCAATGGTAAAAACACATTTCCCCCTTGTGGGACTTAATACAACCATTTTCAAGTTTAATGGAAAAAAAATAGGCAGTAAATTTTTTTTTCCTGAATTTTCCCTTCTAAAGGAAAAAAAGAGGATGACCTGTCACCAAACTAAACCATGCTTTTATATCTTTTAGGTTTATAGGGATATAAGAAGCTCTCTCTCCGCCCCCACCTCCATGTCACCACCCCCAGGCAAACCCACAGTCCACCTTCCCCTGTTGAGGGCCCCAAGGGTGATGTTATAGAAAGGATCTGGCTGTCTCCCCTTACATCTATTTCAAAGATTGTAGACAGAGCCCTGGTTTCTATATTTCCCTGAATGTACCATCACTTAAATATCATACGTGGGTTCATATACACCAGGGGCTCTCAGCCCTCATTGCATGTCTAAAGCTCCTGGGAGCTTTTAAAAAAATCTAGATACCCAGACCTTATGCTAGATCTACTGAATCTGAATCTCCAGGGGTCCGTTCTGGACATCTTTACGAAACAGCAACGTGAGGGGCTACTTTCTCATCCTTTATCCTGAAATCACAGTCATTATCATGGAGGGAAGTTGGCTTTGCAGTCTGAGCATGAAAGGCTGTTCCTCACCCACTTAGACATTCACTGCTTAGTCATGAGTACATGTGGTGTTTGTTTTTCCATTCTTGTGATACTTATACCATCCCGGATGGAGGTGGAGCCCATTCTTCCAAGTATCACAAGAATGGAAAAACAAGCACCACATGTTCTCACCATCAGATTGGTACTAATTGATCAACTGATGTGCACATGTGGAAGTAACATTCACAGGGCATCGGGCAGGTGGGAGGGAAGAAGAGGGAATGGGTAAATTCACACCTAATGGGTGTGGTGCGTGATGTCTGGGGGTTGGTCATGCTTGTAGCTCCAATTTGGGCAGTACAAAGGCAATATATGTAACCAAAGCATTTGTACCCCCATAACATTCTGGAAGGAAGGAAGGAAGGAAGGTCTCCATTTCCATCTAGGTTGTTACAAGAGATATTAGTTCACCATTTTTTATGGCTGAGTAGTACTCCACGGTATACATATATCCCACATTTTACTAATCCACTCGTGTATTGATGGGCACTTGGATTGAGTATACATCTTTGCGATTGTGAATTGTGCTGTGATAAACATTCGACTGCATGTGTCTTTTTGATAAAATTATTTTTGTTCCTTTGGATAAATATCCAATAGTGGGACTTCTGGGAGGCATGTCAAGAGGCCCAGGGGCTATGGAGCACACCCTTTCCCTTCCTGCACAGGCCCTTTCAGGGTCAAGATACTCTACTGAGTACTATCTTGGCTCCTTCCTTCCACCCCATATGCTGCCAATGACAGACCACGCTCCTGAGGAGAGAGGTCATGATCCCCTGAATCAGCATCCTCCAAATGTGTGTATCCCGTGCCATGTCTGGTGGAAATGGAAGTTGTGTGGTCAAGTTCCAGACATGCTACTAACAGTGACCCCAACTTTAAGAGCCACCACACGCTTGGGCTCTGAAAAGTCCTGCAACAGAGACATCTGTACCGGGCCTTCCGCATCCGTATTTGACCACAGCATCCTTTTCCTATGTTAATATCTGTATCAGTATCTGAGGAACACACCTTGGCAAGTGCTGATCCAGACTGTGAGCTGGATCCACGTCACCCTGATCTCTGCACTCCTTGAAGCAACCAGAGGAGGAGAGGCAGCCGGGCAGAACGCAGGGACAGGAAAGACGTAGGTTGGCCGAAGGGATTTAGCAGCCTGATAGTAATCAGAGAACTTGAGTGTAATTGCTTGTGTTGTTTCTGAAAGCATCTCAGCCAGCCTGGTGGTCTGACGTCCTAATCAGCTAATGGGGACAGGAGGGTTTTGCATGTTTAGAAATGAGGGCTTCCTGGATCAGCACTCAATGGTGCTCAAATTTGTTTTAATTGCCATTTTCCTCTAAGATCATGATTCTCAAACTTCAGCGAGCATTGAACCCCCCCCCCCCGACGGCTTACTAAAACGCAGATTGCCGGGCCCCCTCCCGGAGTGTCCGATGCAGCAGGCTTGGAGTGGGGGGTTAGAGAATTTGCATTTCTAGCAAGTTCCCAAGGGATGCTGACGCTGCAGGTCAGGTCGGGGGACCACACATCGAGAATGAAGAGAATGACTTTCTAGGGGAAGAAGAACAATGGAACAGGGAAAAGGAAGGGGAGGGGACACAGGAAGAAAGCGAACACAAACAAGAGTGAAAATATAAAAGGCAAGGAGAGGGAGCGAAGATGGGGAGATGATGAGAATAAGAGCTGAATGAGAAAAGGAGGAGAGAGGAAGACGGAAAGGAAGAGGAGAGCTGGGAGAAGAGATGCCCCATAGAAGGGAGAGGCGTGAGAAAGAAGAAACAGGGAGAGAAATAGATCGAGCTGCTCGCAGACTTGCATACGGGTCACCAGGTGTCAACACTGGCTTCCAGGGTAAAGAACCAGAGGGAGGTAAATCTCAGGCCACCTGCTGTATACACAGCTAGAAGTTTCCCCTCCATATTGTGTGTGGATATGCCTGCGTTTCCAGTTCTGTGGCTCAGCTTGGTCACACCAGCTGCTCTGGTGGCGAATCGGTCTCCAGTTGAAGGAGAAAGCCATGAGGAAGGAGGACAGAGCTCTGCAGAGGCCTCGTGTCCCCATCCTGACCTCCTCCCCCACCCCAGGTCTGTGGGATCCCGGATCCCCTTCTCACCTCTCCATCGGACCCAGAAGAATGGCCAGCTCAAGCTGGAGGAAACTCTGCCCCTATCCCCAACTGCTTCCGCTCCCTACTGCCGGCCTGGGCATGTCCTCTTGCATCCCGAGACTTCCCTGAGCTCTACCTGGGAGGCTGTGCTGGCTCCGACACCCTCATCAGGCAAACAAACGGGATCTTGGGGGCCCGAGGAGTTCCCACAGGGGGTTGCAGATGAAATTCATGTGTTATCCCTGGGGCCGCCTTCCCAGCTAGGACACGTGCCTCATCACAACCCAGAGCCACCTCCACAAGAGGAAATCCTAGTGGCTAGAAAGGAGCCAGGGCTTGGCTATGCCACCTCACTCAGAAAAGGCACATGATGGCCCCTGGAGACGGACTCTGTTGTAGCGACAGGGGGATAAACAGGCCAAGGAATCACGGGCTCAGCCTGAGACACGGACGGAGATGGCAGTGCCTCTCTCCCCTGGAGGTGCGAGAAATACTCGCTATAAATCAAGGAAATTAAATAGAGTGCAGGCTTAGGAGCATTGCTCAAACTCCTAACGCGGACGCCAGGGTTGCTGAAAGGGCCACCCCGCCCCGCAGCCCAGAAGGAGGGCAGCTCTATTTCTTGGGCTTTCCCTCTCCCTGGAGTCCTGCAAAGAGGCTGGACATGGTGGGAACTTCAACTACGTCAGCTGCTTTGCAATCCCAGGGCAGAGGGACGTGAGAGCTGGAAAGGGGCTCAGAGACCAAATCCCGCTGTTGCTGGCTTTTTAAGGACAGAGAAACCGAGACCAGAAGAAGAGGAACTTCTACAACGGCACAGGGACGTTCCTTATCAACGGAATCCACAGGCAAATAAAATCGCAGGTGGCAACTGGACACTGTCAGGGAGCAGTTCCCAGGTGATGTGCTTTGAGAATCACGAGATTCTGCAGAACAATGACTGGGGGTGGAGGGAAGTTCCCCGTTGAGGCAGAACCCATCTTAGACAACAAACAAGCAAACAACAAACGGACATCGTTTCCAACCCTATAGTTCTTACAGGAGCACATGCGTGACTTTTTAAAAATGTTGTCAAACATTTAGAATAAGCAGACAAGCAAAGTGGGGATGGTGAAAACCCTACCTGCCATGCAGAGAAAAGAAGAATGGCTGCAGATTTTATAAGCATTTATGATATGTCAGCCACGGGACCAAGCCCTTTGCTTTGGTCCTCTCACTTAATCCTCACAAATGCTCGAAGAAACTACTCTTGTTGCTGCCACTTTTCAAACAAGGAAAGTGAGGTGCAGAGTGGTCATTGCACAAGACTGAAATATGGCCTCTGTTTTGCACAACTCTCTAATATGAGCATTTTTTAGTAGCAGAAATTATTATTTACTACAATTCCATGGGAGAGCATCTCTGAGGGCAGAGACTGTGGCACCCCTGTGGCAGAAATCTGCAATCTTTTCTTTTCTTAAAAGGACAGAGAGAACATATTCTACTTTGCTGGCCCTAGGGTCCTGTGGCAGCTACTCAAGTCTCCCACTGCAGCACGTGAATGCAGCCATAGACAATGCAGGAACCAATAAAACTTCATTTACAAAAGACAGGAGGTGAGTTGGACATGGCCCTTGGGCTATAATTTGCTGGCCCTTCCCCTAAATAGATGCCAGCACCTTGTTATAAGGCTTCACATATAGTAAGTGCTCAATAAATCACAGTCATTGTTATTGTTATGTATCAAAATAGCTTTCACAAAATATATCTCTGAGCCAACTTCTCAGGTATAGACAAAAACTCCTAGAGAGCCGTGATTCTCCAACTTTGCTGGATACAAAAATCCATGGAACGTCCTTTAAAAATGCAGAAGTGGCCCCATCTCCAAAGAACCTGATGCAGACCGTCTGAGTTAGAGCCCAAGATTCAGCGTGTTTTCTTTTTTTAAGAATCTGCAATTTAAATGAGCGTTCTCAGGTGGCCCCGTGTGGGGCTGAGTGACCATGTTTAGAAAAACACTGAGCGTTCGCTTAGATGAATCGTGGGCTGAAAAGAAAGGAAATCGTCATGGGGCAGGCTGGCAGGCGTTTCATGAGTAGGGAAGAGCAAGATGGGTGTCCCTTGCAGGACAGCCCTGGTCAGCCCTTGGAAGGGACAGGGACCAGATAAGCATGGTTGAGTGCTGAGAACGGCAGATCTCATTAGGAAGGCACCTACTATGTGCCAGGTGATTCCCCTGGGTTAATTCTCAATTCTCCCAACAACTCTTAAATTGCTCCCCCTACGTTAGAATGGAAAGGCAGGAGCAGAGCTTGCCTCCCAGTGGGCAGGATGCGGACATCAGGGTTTGTCATCATGCTACTTAATCACTGAACCTGAACAAAGACCTAGGGAGTTTGAGGGTTTGGAAAATGGGGACACAGAGGGCGACCTGGGTTCAGAATGGAGGAGGGACTCATGGATGTTCAAGACTCAAACAGGTCTAGGCAAAAAGTCCGGCTTCCCAGCCAGCTCTTGATCATGTTGACTGGCTGATGATTTCTCAAGAGCCCACAAGTTCTAGGATTTCCAGTTCCAGGCAAGGGAATGATGGTTCTTAGAATCAAGGTCACATGACCTTGTCTACCCACAATGCACCTGCACCAGGATTATGGCTTCCGACACCCATGCTCCTACTGTGGTTTGGCAAAGACGTCCCTGCTATCTCATGTCCCACTGGGTGGCCCCTCTGGGCATGCAGTGAGCCCTTGATAAATGCCTTCTGAGATCCCCTGGTGCCCGAATTATTTTCCTTTCTCCCTTACGGTAAAAAGCACTAATAATAATAAAAGCAAAGATTTACTATAAGCTTACTATGCGTGGACACTTTCTGTATTGAAAATGATTTAATATTCACAGCATCTCCATGGTAACCATGAAATAACTCATGTATGTTTCACAGAAGTTCCACATCTGCAAATGTTATACCCATTTTAGAGACACGGAAACTAAGTAAGACTCAGGAAAGGTTAAGTGATATTTTCCCCAAAAATTACCTGGAGTTTTTTAAGTAGAGGCAGAATTTGAATGACACATTTAATTGCCATGCCACAAACCTCGTTAGTTTCAAAACACTCTCTCATATATGATTGCTTTTGCTCCTGTGGCTTGTTAGGGTAAGGTGGTGGTTCTCAAAAGGGGTTTCTAGACTAAGCAAGCATCTGCAGCACTTGAACGTGTTAGAATGCAAATTCTCAGGCTCTCCTCCAGACCCAGTGACCCAGAAACTCATGGGGACAGAGAGACCCAGCGACCTGTATCTTAACAAACCCTCCAGGCTATTCTAACACATACTCAAGTTTCAGAACGAGTGTGTAAGGGATTCTTTTTCTCTGTTGATAGATGAGTGAAAAAGGAACAGAGAGATCAAGCAGCTTGTCCAAGGATGCACAGACAGTGGTTGCAGGGATGGACCTTAACCCCCATTGTTCAGGGTTTCTCATCAGAATCACCTGGGAGATGCATTAGAATGCGGTTACCTGGCTCCCCCTAGACCTGCTGACCCAACGTCCCCAGGGCTGAAGCCCCAGGATTTGCCTTCTAACAAACTCCTACATGATTCTAGAGTCTGACAATTCTCCCATAGCTCCTGGTGGACTAGAATCACATAGTTCCTTCCTCTTTCCACTGCCCAGTTTTCTTCCTTCCTTTCTCCCCACAAACCTTCATTTTCTTCCCTTTCTCCTGTGCTTTAGGCCTCTCTCCATAACTAGTTAGTTGTACATAACTAGTTTGTTGCAGAGAAACCAGAAGGACCCAGAGTACCCTGCTTTATACTTCTCTGTTTTTAAGCTGTTTAATGAAAAATAATTACAAGTCATCCACAAACATGTTTATTGGAAGCACTTCAAAGACTGAAAAATTTTATGGATTTTTAAAAAGTAGAAGCTGTTTTTCTTCTGATCCTTCCCAAAGCCAGGCCACCCCAATTCCTGTTAACAGCTTAGTGTGTAACTCTCCAGACAGCTAAAATTCTTATTTAAATACATACACGCATATATACACTCAGATGATAATTCAAAACAGAAAGGGGACTATATTATTCCTATTATCCTGTGACATGGCTCACTTAATAGGATATTGTGTCTGTCTCTGTGTGTGGTGTGTTTTTCAACACACATCAATATAGCCTGTTCTTACTATGTTCCTATTCTTGTTGTTACAGAGTGTTCCACTTCTGAAAGTCTCTGAATTCACTGAATCAATCGTCCATTGATGGTCATTTTTGTAGCTTCCTAATTTTCACTGTTATAAGCAGTGTGACCCTAGGTAGGCTCGTACACGCACTTTTCTGAGCATGTGTATTTCTGGAAAGTGAATGGCTTTGGAGGGGAAATACTGGAATCCCACCTTCTGTCTACTTGACAATTTTATTCTCTTCTTTTCCAGCCAGACTATTTTTTTTTTTTTTTGAGACAGAGTCTCACTCTGTTGTCCAGGCTAGAGTGCCATGGCATCAGCCTAGCTCACAGCAACCTCAAACTCCTGGGCTCAAGCAATCCTTCTGCCTCAGCCTCCCGAGTAGCTGGGACTACAGGCATGCGCCACCATGCCCGGCTAATTTTTCTATATATTTTTAGTTGTCCAGATAATTTCTTTCTATTGTTTCTAGTAGAGACGGGGTCTTGCTCTTGCTCAGGCTGGTCTCGAACTCCTGAGCTCAAAAATCCGCCCGCCTCAGCCTCCCAGAGTGCTAGGATTACAGGCGTGAGCCACCGCGCCCGGCCCGAGCCAGACTTTTCTATGCCTAAGAGGGCAATTGACACAGAATGACAGCTTCGTGTTTTCATTGCTGTTTCTCCTTTGTATCTGCTTCTGGGGGGTAATGGAGATTTGGACACTGACGTGGATGTATTTTTTTTTTTTTTGGCAAATTAGGAACATTGCCATCGGTGCCAATTCCAGCTTCAAAGTGAAAACTATAGGATAATGCTCTCCACACTGTTTCTAGAGAGGAGGAAGGTGCTCTTCCTGATTGAAAACCTTGGCAGTTTTCAGCAACAGAGAAAGTTGGTGAATTTTGCGAGGTTAAGTGTGAAACAGGATAGAGCTTGGGTTAGCTGCGCTCTCTGTCTCTCTGTTCCTTGGTGCTATGTTCTCTGAGGCTCCCAGCCCCGTGGGATCCCAGTATAAACAGTGCGCTGCCACCCGCACCCCACCTGGCTCCCTGCAACTCAGTCACATACTCTCCCCGAGTCATTAGAGAATGGAAATTGTGAGCAGAGTCTGGCTCGCGCCCAGGGAGTGACAGAGCATGTCCAGAAAATCAGGGATTCCCGTTCTGCCAAGGAGCTGCTCGTTCTCCATGCTCAGGAGGGAGATGTTTCAAAGCTCCAGGCCTCTGGGGTTGGCAGAAGCGCTTACTGTTTTGGGAAACTGCGCAGTGCAGCAACTGTGAGAGAAGAGGACTGTCTTCAAGGCAAGAGAAATAACAGAGCCGAAATAGACTCTGCAAAAATGGAGAGCTATTACTTCAAGTCTGACTGGGGCCATCCTCTTCATTATAAATAACCCCTTTCTCTCCCTTATTAATGAGAACGGCTAAACTTGTTGAATAGTTACTCTGTTTCAGGCACCGTTCTAGAGACTTAGAGTACTTTATCCCATCTAATCCTAAGAATGACGTTTTGGATAGGCGTTACTGTGATCTTCGCTGTAAATTGAAGGAACTGGGTTTCAGAAAGGCTAGGCAAGCACTTCATTCCTCGGTTCAGAGCGTATGAACCCCGGGCTTTGTGAATGATTGTAATAAGCACAAAATAAAAGGTGCCAACACACATTAACAATCGTTACAGAAACGCAGCAGATGTATCTGGCTTTAAAGTTTGTATTAGTTAATTGCTGCTGTCTTATAAATTGACCCCTCCAAAATTAACGGCTTAAAACTGCAAACATCTATCATCTCACAGTTTCTGAAAGTCAAGAATCTGGGAGCAGCTTATTTAGGTGGTTGTGGCTCTGAGTCTCTCATGCAATTGCAGAGAAGCTATCAGATGGGCTGCAGCCTCATGTGAAGGCTTGACTGGAGGAAAAGCCATTTCTGAGCTTATTCACGTGGCTGTTGGCAGGAAGCCTCAGATCCTCACTATGTGGGTCTCTTTGTAGGGCTGCTCCCAAAATAGGTCAAGTTGAAAGATGGACAGAGAGGAGAGAGGGATAGAAAGAGAGCCTGCGGTCTCTTTTGTTACCTGATTCAGAAGTGACACACCATCACTAATGAATGCTGTCTGCCATTGGTCACACAGACCAACCCTGATACACTGTGGGCGGGACCACATGAGGATAGGACCATTGCAGATCATCTTGGAGGCCAGTTACCGCAAGGACGGATCTTTCAGCTGGAAAATCTTTTCACTCTTCATGTAATACAACGCACCGAGGGACCAGTGTCCTTTATTTTTCCTCTCCATCTACTACACAGACCAAAGTCAAACGTGCAAAATAGAAGGGGTACTTCTCACCAAAGTGTGGGAAGCTTCTATCTCGATTCTGCATGAGACTATCACCCAGTAAGCTTTGCTCCCATCAACCCAGTCTCCTCAATAAATGGACAAGTTGCATCATCCTGTCTCTTACCATCCTGGATCAAGGATGCTGGTTATTCTAACTACGCCCTGCCATCTTGAAATCCATTCTCGCCCTGCTCTGCCCTCCCTGTGACCTGTGCAGACTATAAGACCCACGTTCTCTTACCACTGGCTTTCAGTTGGGTTTGGCCAATGGGAAACACCAGCAGGAAACTGGAGGGTGGCAAGAGAGAGGAGTTGGGGGATTAATATCGCTACTCCCTCTCTGCTTTTGAATCGATGTTCTGAGAGTAGGTGTGGCCCTCCATGTCTGCACCTCTCACTGGGTGGGCTCACCTCTATGGCTCAGCTCTCCACGGACCCCGAGAATTCTATTGCCTCTTACACCCCAGGGTTGGTAACAGCTTCCTGCTGTCAGAAGTCCCCGAGTGCTTCACCACCCACGTCTGGTTCTCCTAACCCAGCCCACACCTCTGTAAATAACCCCTTTGGAAATGTTTCTCAGTGTAACCAGCTGAACAGATTTTTTTTTCTGCTGGGATCCAGACTCCACAGAGAATGAAATAGGCTCGACTCCCACATCTTTGCTTCTCCACACTTCAAACAATCCTTTAAACACACATAAGTGTAGAGAAGAGTAGAGCATAATTCTCACTTTTGTAAACACAGGATTTGAGAAACTCCTGGAGAAATATTATATAGTGTGAGGTCCTTGGATTTATATGGCTATGACTAGCACGTCACCTACCAGTGCCCTTCTGAATCATCAAAAATTGTATGCATTTTTAACATGGAATGCATGAATGTGGGCTTCAAAAGCATTCCCAGTGAATGATTACCTAGGGCACTGAGATGCGAGGAGCTTGAGTAAGTTCTCCCGCATCCCCCAAATCCTACCTCCTGCCCCAAATCAACCCCAGTTTGCTCTCTGGGTTATGTCACGCTGGGTGTGGCCTCCTCTTTAGTATTACACAATTTCTTTATAAGACTCTTCATTGATTTTTCTTTCTGGGGAAAGTAGGTAGAGTACACCCAGGTTTTAAAACTTCCTTTCCTCTCCTCAAATGAATGAAATGTAGTCGTCATTCAGTACCGACAGCGTGTAAGAGACGAGAGAGAGCAAAGCCGGGAACGATCTTACAAGTCACTCCTTCGTACATTCACCGCTCATTCTGACGTCCTCGTCTCGTGTGACAGAAGGTTCTGAGGGTGCAGAAATAATTCTGGCAGAATCTCTTCCCTCAAGGAGCCCACAATTTAGAGAACGTAAGCAAACAAGCAAAACAGCTCAAAGTAAAGAGGGTTTTTGTTGTTATGTGTTTTTTTTAAATATAGATTTTATCGCTTTTTCTCTACCATGAAAGGTCAAACTGCGGGAGCGTTTTCCCATGTGCTGTTTTGACAGAGAATAGATTGAGCAATTAGGATGACTTTGTTCATATTTAAGAAGCCATTTCTCAGGCAGGCTCTTTCAAGGAGGGGTGGAGAATGAAGGCAAAAAAGCCAAAATGTTTGTATGTTATTGTTGAATAAAAAAAGTTGGTTACCAAAAAGTATATACAATTTCATCTCACTTTCATGAATATACGTGTGCATGTGTGTTTGTGTGTATGCGTATGTCATACATATCTGTATAGAAAATGTGAAAGGATATAAATTAAAAGGTAAATAGTTTTTCATTCTAAGTCACAAAATTACAGGTCGTTTTTACTTTGCTGTTTGTGTTTTATATATATTTTTTCAAATTTTTAACCGTTTATTTTTGCTATCATTTGTGGAACACTTTCCATGTGCTTTTGTAAGAGCTCTTCACGTCTCTCACCTTATATAGTCCTTCCAGTCAGCCCATAAAGAGGGTCCCATCACTGCTCCCATTTTGCAGATTAATAAAATGAGGTCCAGAAAGGTTAAGACTCTTGCCTGAGGTCACATAACTAGTAAGTTGTGAAGCCAAGAGTTCATCATGTTTTTCGTGTGTGTGTGTGTACGTGTGTGTATTTTAATATTATTTAGAAAAAGGACTGTGGAATTAATCCCCAAAAAACTAATTTGGAGGGTTAAAGGGAAGGCAAAGCTCACAAAAATTTGAAAACTACCTACCACATCTTAAAGAAGGCAAGATATTTGGCCAAAGCGCCAGATATTGGTGTAGTTAAAATGAAATGAAAAAAGTCAAACCAGCAAAGAGCATGGTGGTATTTTAATAAATGTGAGTGTGTGTATATGTGTGTTATATATTTTTAAATCTAAGATGATTTTCATTCTAAGATTCGACATTAATTTGATGTCCTCTTTTATTTAGTGGGGTATGGGACGGGTGGCGTGAAATATTAAATACGTGCACCTATCCTTTATTTTAAGAGGTACTCTGGTCTCAAAAATCAGTAGAGTGTGTTTATCTTAGAATCAAGGAAATATTTACGGCAGATAATCTTTGTAGAAGTAAGGAGTGAAATATCCCTCATTTTCTCTGCACTTCCCATGTTTTCTACATCGAATACATATCATTTTGTCACAATTAAAAAGAAAATAAACAAATTTTATCTTAACAATGAAGTAATTTTACTCAAAAATTTCTGCATTAGACCCTTTCTTTCAGATACTCTGTACGAACCCACAGGAGCAAAGATCTGGAGAACTTCATTCCTCGAGGGGTTAAGTTGTGCTTCTGGAGGCCACTAGCATTTCGCCCACAGCTGACCCATTTTACAGATGAGCAAAAGAAGAATCAAGTCAAAAACACTTTAGAGTCCTCCACCCCAATGTGTAATCACAGCAAGGGTCTTCTGGTTGTCCAACGACCTACCCTATAACGCCAAGGAGGTGGCGGGCGGGGAGAGAGATGGAAGAGGGAATCCCATGGAACCCTCCAAACAAGCACAAGGTAGGATAAAACCTCCCGGAAGGTGATGCTGGTGACAAGGCAGCTTGAGGAGGTACCCAGAGCCCGGCGTTTGGGGATCTTCACTCTCTTCTTCACCTATCAGCTCCGCTCGCTTTTCATACCCCAGTGTTTTCCTCACGTTCTCGCCAGTGTGTCTTCTCCCTCCCTTATAGCATCTTCTTCCTCGCAATTTCAACCTGTGAGGTCTCCTCCCGCCTCAGCTTCGCCTCACGCCTGCGCCTCTCAGTGTAACCTCTTAGCGCCCGAGCTTCTCTGTCACGTCTGCTCAATGGTCCCCAATCTAAGCGCGAGAGGGAGTCACATTGATGGGTCATCTTCATCTGCCCAAAGTCACCCCACAGGCGAATGACCCTTCTGCGATGGTTCCTACACCCCTGGGATACCCCTGCTGTATCCCGGAGGAGAGGGGAACCCAGTATAGGATATAGTGGCCCAGGAGGGGGTTGAGGGCTGGCCAGTCCCCGCCACGATGGCTGCCTTATTGACTGACACGTCTACGTGCTGAATCCCCAGTTCAGCATGAAGGCAAGCAGTAAATGCTTTCCGAGTCCGTAATGATCCTGATTTCCTTGTATATTGATGCCATTCATTCATTTATGTGTTCATTCATTCATTCATTCAACAATCGTTTTGTGAGCACCAATTCTCTGGTATTTCTAAGCACTAGGGATATAGCAGTAGACAAAGCAGACAACAATGAAATCATAGCGTGTGTCAGGGGCCAGACACTAAATATAATACATACGTCAATGATGTAGTATGTTTGACAGGAATGAATAAGGCAGGGTGAAGTGGAGGGGGAGGTATTGAGAAGGTCATGATTTTAAATAGGATGGGTCAGAACAGTTCTCCCTGAGGTGACATTTGAATAAACAGAGGAGTGAGGGAGCATCCTATGCTGCTATCCCGGGAAAGAATGTGTCAGGCAGAGGGGCAGCCAGTGCAAAGGTCCTGGGGTGAGAATCAGACCCAGGAGTGTTAGAAGAACAGCACAGAAGCCTGCGTGTCTGGAGGGGAATGAGGGGAAGAGCTATGTAGGAGATGAAATCAGACCCCCAACAGCACATGGAGGGTGGGTGGCGATGTCAAGCCTTTGGGTCATAGAAAGCAATTCGGTTTTTACGCTCCTTAGTCAAACGAAAAAGAATATTTCACCAAAACGCTTTCAGAACCGCTCTTTGCACATGTATGGATGTGCTGAACACAGAAAGGGGCTGTAGCAACTTGTCTTTGGAGAGAGAAAAGCTAAACTAATCAGGCAGATAAAGCAAACAGGAAGTCTTAGTTGTGAGCATGCACATTACACACGTAGGCATGCGCGCTCACACTGTCACATGCACACACGGTGTCCTCTCCCGGAAGCAGGAGTGATATAAATAGAGAAACGGTGACGGTGGCTGCCTCGAGCCTTGAGCTGATGTCGGATGAAGCCGCGGCATTAATGCTAATGAGTTCTGATGATTTGGAGCGGTCATTAAACTAATAAGCCCATCTCGAAATTAGCACAGTGGCTGCAGCCAGTGAACATTTAATCAAGCCGCCTTCATTATTTCAGACACGGCACACTCGGTGGAAGCGGCTGTGGGAGACGGGGACCCTCATCTGATAATTTTATCACTTGCCTGCCGGAGCGTGAAGGAATCGGTGTGATGAAGTTGCTCTGTTGGTTTTTTCCCTGCCAGAAGCGAAGGCCAGGCAAGGGCGAGCCGCCTTTTCCTCTCTAATCACACAGTGTTCGTCTTTTTAAGCAATATCATCTCATTCATTCATGACTTTTGAATTTATATTAAAGTTTTATTAGTTGACGCCCACCTTCTAAAGAGCTTCTGCACCGTGGTTCCTCCCATTCTCTCCCCACCTCCCTGTCTCACTGAAAATTGACCCACCCTCTTTCTCAGCAACCCCGTCCTCGAAAACCTCAGCTCAGACAATTCGGTGCATGAGGAGGGAGGGCGGTGGGTGCCCTACAGAGGGTCCCGATTCCTCGGTCAAAACTTCCAGGCAAATCCTTCCATATCACCTGCCACATCGTCCCCCGAAGTGCCACCCTTTCTGCCCAGTTTGTACGATTATCTGTGGCCCAACCAGGGATGAGAGTGACCAACTCGTCCTGGGTTTCTGGGGACTTTCCTCATTTTAGCACTGAAAGTCCCATGTCCTAGGTATTCCTCAGTCCCTGGAAAACTGGGACAGTTGGTGACCATGTCAGAGGTGCACCATCCTTTGTCTCGTGTCGGGCTTGTTTCCCACGTATAATTTGGCTTTATATAGTTGTCATTGGTAAAGAATGAAATGCTAACCATTCCCCTAAGCAGCTAGGGTTCTCTCTCTCTCTCCTCCTCCCCTCCCTTTATCTTGTCTTTGATTTTCTCTGTCGCCATTTCTTCCTCTCATCAAGAGGATTAAATGAGTTAATGCTCCATGCCATGGAAAGTTCTGTAAAGATAATTACATTCAAACCCCTGATTTAAAAAAAAAAAAAAAGACTCAAAATTGACTTCCTGGAGTACATGGGTGGGTTCCCAGCTGGGAGGAGCTGAATGTGGAAACTGAGGCTTAGAGAAGTTTCAATGTCGCGTTCAGGATGCCGCAGGGTTCGTCCTCGGTGGTCCCCGGCCTCATCCCCAGGCCTGCCTGGCTCCGAATGCCTCCTTCGCAGGCACTGTCCTTTGTGGCCTTAAGGCAGCCACTTAACTTCGATTTTTTCATATTACACAAAGACGAATAATCCCTGCCTTTTCTTTCTCACAAGAAGATTTAGGGTGGAATGAACAAACATACTACCGAGCGTCCTCTTGAGGGGAGGAAAGTGGTGAACAGTCTAATCATCACTCTGTTTACCCAGGTACTTTCCCTCAGGTGTTGCCTTTTTTTTCTGTACGTCGGATAGAAATGGAAAGTGTGTGTGTGGTTTCCATCTGCTGAACAATTTCTCCATCATTCTCAGAGGAAGTGGCCCTCTGCAGGCATGAAAGAGGGAGAACATTGATCCTACAAAAACAATGTGACGCTAACAGCTGGTTCTTACCTTTGCAAACACTTCTGTCAGGCCTGGGGAGGTCTCCTGGTTAGAGGATCAGGGAGTTACGCCATGAAGCAGCAGAAACAGGGCAGAGGAGGGATTAAGTAAATACACACACCATTTGAAGCTGATTAAGCAGTTGACAGGTACCTCATTGTGGGTGAGTTAATTGATCAACATTTACTGAATCTTTATATGAGATGCCATCCTGAGTCTTTAGAAGATGTTGTTCTTACTGTACAGGTAATGGAAAAGATCTTTAGACTGCCAAGATTCCAGTCCAAACAGGTAGCAATTTATTCCCTTTCCGAGATGATAACACCGGCAGTGATTTATTGAGCACTTACTAGGACCCAGGCATGGAATGTACATTATGTCATTGAATTCTCACATCAATCGCGATGACGAAGCTGAGACTCGGAGAAGATAAGGGTCTCACCTGCTGGGATTCAGGCTCCTGTGTACACATTCTTGACCTCTGTGTATTCTGCCTTCTTTCACCTGAGTGTCAGTCAGGATGGGCTAAGACAGAACTCTGTGATCTTTAATGTACGCTCAGATCACTGGAGAACCGTGTTGAAAAGTAAATTCTGATTCTCTAGGGAGACAATGGAATACCTCTAGGTCTGAGAGGGCATCCAAGATTCTGAATGTCTAATAAACTCCCAGATGAGTCCAATGTAGCTGGTCTTGTAGGTCACCTTTTGAGTGTGAAGGGGCTAGGTTTTGCTGCAGTAACAAACACCCCCAATCTCAGAAGGGACTCATTTCTTATGCATGCTACATGTTCATCAGGGGTCAACCAAGGGCTCTGCTCCATGCCATCCTCACTTTAAGAGTGAGGATAACAGAGGAACTATCCTTTGGAATACTGCTGTCTACACAGGCACAGGAGAAAGGTCTCTGGTGGATCTCACACCAACAATTAAATGTCCCAGTCAGGAAGTTCACGACTCATTGGCTAGAATCAGTCACATGATCCCACCTAGTCACAAGGAGGTCGGAGGTCGCCTACCACATTTGGGGAAGATCAAAAGCCAGAAATATTTGGTAAGCATCAGTAAAACTATCACAACCTCCCCATAAACAAATCAATCAAGTGTTTGCCAAGCATTTCTTAAGTAACCAATACCGAGTAAGGCACAGCAGGGGTATTCCAAAACTCTTCGCTCCCTTTTGTGTGAACCCTGACTGCTTCAACAAGAAGAAGGAAAACATTTGAGTGACAGTTCATACGTACGCAAAAGGCGCAGCAAAAGTTTTGCAACTTTAAAACATGCAGCCACTCCAAAGGATCTTTTTTGACTTACGCAAAATTTGAATTGCACAAGACTTTCCAAAATAAAAACTATTGCATAAGCTGGGAATGACTCTGTTTTAAATGGAAATCACTCTGTATCTTGGGTTTTACAGACTGCATCATTTTCTCGGGCTATAATATTCTATGACGTATTTAACCTATGATTTTTGTTGAATATTTCATTTGACTCCGACTTTTTCTTTTGACATTATTTTCTCCTTTCAGGAATACGTTATTAACTATAGTCGGTACGTTGTACAACAGATCTTTTGAACTTATTCTGCCTCACTAACTGAAATTTTGTACCCTTTGACCAACATCTTCTCAATGGCCACCTCCTTCACCCCAGCCCCTGGCAACCACCATTCTACTGTTTGTTTCTATAAGTTCAACTTTTTTAGATTCCACATATAAGTGAGATCATACAATGTTTTTCTCTCGGTGCCTGGCTTATTTCTCTTAGCATAATACCCTACAGGTTCCTCCCTGTTGTCACAAATGGCAGGATTTCCTTCTTTTTATAAGGCTGCATAGTATTCCATTGTGTATGCTTGTGTGTGTATACACATCTCACTTTATCTATGTGTTTGTCTGTTGAGGGACACAGCTTGCTTTCATAACTTGGCTAATGTGAATAATGTTACAACAAACATGGGAGTGTTCGATTCCTTTGGATATATACCCAGTAGTGGGATTTCTGGATCATACAGTAGCTCTATATCTAATTTTCTGAGCAACTTCCATACTGTTTTCCATAAAGCCTGTACTAATTTTGCTATTATTTTCAACAGTACAATGACTGAGCGGGTGGCAAAATATTTCTGCATATGTCTTTCTTTCAAAAAATGACTAGAAATAAAATTACCCAGTCGAGGAATATAAACACTTTTAAGGGTTTTGACAGATGGTGTCAAAATGCTACCACGAGGCTTATACCAATTCAGATTCCCATCAAAATTTTATGAATGTCCATTTTATCAGAAATGGTAAATAGGCTTTAATTATAAATTTGAAAGTAAAATATGTTATTGCAATTATGGCTGTGTTTCTTTGGTAACTAATGTGTGTGAATATATATTTTTTTAAATATTCATTAGTGAATTTTTCATTCCCTTTATTAGTCTATGTCTCAGTTCCATTTTATTTTCCTTATGTGTTTCAGAGTTTTGCTTGTTCCATGACTGTTTTATGCAAAAGAGTATTTAACCCTTGGTTTAACATTTGTGAAGCTAAATTTCTTTCCAGTGTACCTCTTGCCTTTCAGTTATCTTTTAAAAAGGAAATAAACACTATGGGGAAGGGGGATTCTGAATTGTATAAGATTTATGGGAACAATTTGACAATATGCATCAAAAACCTCTTCAAAAAACTTAATACTCCTTGACTAAGCAATTTCACTTCCAGGAATTTTTCCTAAGGAAATCCACACGAATATGCAAAAATATTTAGGTGCCTAGTTACTCACTACAGTGTTGCAAATGGTAGCAAAATGAGGTCTTTATTTTATTTGATGAGACCTATCCATTCTTTTTTTTCCCTTGTATTTCTTTTTATTGCTCTTTAAATGATGTACTAGGTGAGATAAAGATGTTTTAATATTTTTTTGGAGTTTGTTTTCCTTAAAGATGGATAGATACATAAAAAGGTAGATAAACAGGTGGATAGACAGATAATAGATAAATGACAGGTAGATAGACAGACATGGTAAGTATTATAGACAGATAATACGTAGGGTAGATAGATGATAGTTAATTTTATATATTTATATGGAGAGAGATAGAGAAAGAGCGAGATGTCCTGGTGCCTACATTGGACATGCAAAGCTTTCGTAACGTACACCAGTCTGGGCTCCTCCCCCAGAGAGAAAGACTCAGTAGGGCTGGGTGGGGCCCAAGCATGGAGGAAAGAGTGTGAGCAGTGCCTGGTTTCTGTTTTGGGAACAGAAGCCAAGAATCAGTGAAAAAAGGGGTGGGGGGCAGCTGAGTCACCACCCAAGCAGGGCGCTAGAGTGCAGAATTAGCAAGTTCCTGCCTAACTTAAAATAACATCCACATTCGGCGGCCGAGGTCACTAAGGCTCCAATCCAACCCTGTGGCGTTGCCCTGGGCTCACCTTGTCCCAACCTCCCCAGCCTCAACCCCCGCCCAGTTCCACTGGCTTTTATTTCTGTTCCCCCAACATGCCAAGCTGGCCCCCTCCCCAGCACCTTTGTCCTAGAGGCTCCCTCTGCCTGGGATGCTCTTGCCTGAGACATGGCTGTCTCTCATTATTTAATACTCAGTTCAGAAGTCACATCCTCAGAGACGCCCTTGCTGGCCCCTCTGTTCCAAGGCACCACCCCAGTTCCCTGCAACCGGGTGCTCCTTGCCTCATGGCTGTGTCTTTGGGCTCCTTCCTCCATCCCTCTCCCATGGCTCAGTTCTCGTCATCTCATTTCTTACCTCTCCACGGTCCTCCCTAACCCCCCTCAACCTCTGCTGCGGGTTGTCAGCAATTCAGGTCCTTCAGGTTCATCCCTGGAAGGGACCACGGGGGTGGAGAAACATCACCTTCCAAGAATGACTTCCTGCTCCCTATGCCCTATGTGCTATTATGCTAAAAGGGCATCCGTCTTTCTCTGCCTTTAAGCTGTGTTACCAAATGCCACTTCTGTTACCCTACCCTCGGTGTATTCCATTCTGGAGTCGGGGTAGGAGCCTGCTGTAGCCCACACATGAATTGTCATACGGATCCCTTGAAAATACAGAGTGAGACATTGCTCTTTGTCATCAAAAGAAGGTAGGATGTATTTAATGAGGACCTACCATGACCCAGCTATTACGATGGGCAGTGAAGATTGAGACCCTCTCCCTCCAATCAAGGCTCTCCCAGGCACTCTCCAGTTTGCCCCGGTCTCTGTCACTCCCTGTTGTCCCCCTTAATCTGCTTCACTCACTTCTCACTTACTGTGACCCCATACGCATTTGAGATTCTAATATTTGTCGTTGAAATTGTTAAGGAGTTTGGAGTAGGTTTTTAAGCAGAAGAGTGACAAGGATCCACTTTGTTATTTATAGGGGAGACAGACATGGAAATGCAATTCCAGTTACATAGCGATATTTTGTCATTTGTTATTTATTGAGCACGTTCTGTGTGCCTGTTTAAGTCCTGGGCACTATTGTAGGTGCTGTGACGAGAATAAGGCAGAATGCCTTGAGAACGTACCCAAAAATCTTTCTACTCACTTTAAGGATTCAGATGGGACTTCCTGATGGAAAGTAGAGCCTGAGTAAGAGCAAAAGAGCCTACAAGGGGTACAGTGTTCCAGGCAAAAGAAACATTAATATTAATAGTAAATGCAAAGCCCTGAGTGAGGACATGGGGAGTTTGAGGAACCTCAAGCAGTTGTGTATGCAATGAGAGACATAATGAGATTTAAGAGTCTGGAAGGTAAACAAAGGCCAGTGGCTCCAAAATGCTGATTCAAGGGCCAGATGCTACCCCAGAACGTGTCGTTTTGGGGCTCAGGTAATGTTAAAAAAATTTTGAAATGGTTAATATTTAAAAGTTGGCAGATTTCACATAAACAGACAAACTTTCAACTTATTTTTAAAATTGGGAAAATCTGGCCACGCTGGACCCACATTTGCACATGTCAACTATCAGCTGGGGACATGTAACTGCTGCTCCTTGTCTGTCTGATTTGCCACAGTCTCCACCCCTCCCTATTGTCTTGTTGTTTTCTGCCTCCCTCTTTTCTATTCCCTCCCTGGCCTCTGCACACACTTGTGCTTCTGACACCTATTGTTGGGACAGTGAAGTCTGCAGAGGCCAGATGCCCTAGACTCTTGAAGGCCATTTTGTCTTTAAGGCAACGTGGATCTGTTGAATCATTTGAAAGGGGAGGGGCAATGGGATTTTTGTGATTTGCAGAAGAACTCTCTGGTGCATTTGCAAAAGAACTCTCATATGCTCACCAAAAGATATGAACTGGACTGTTCCCAGCAGTAGTATTTATAAGAGTTCCTAACTGAAAACTACCCAAATGTCCATTAGCAATAGAATGGGAAAAAAATTGTGGCATAGTCACATGATGAATGCTATACAGAGATTAAAAAGAATGATCTATAACTCCCCACAATAACACAAAGGACTCTCACAAAAATAAGATGCAAGACAGTATGTACCTTAAAGTTCCCTTTAGGTAAAGTCTAAAAAGAAACAAAACTAATTTATGGTGTTACAATTTCAGACACTGGTTGCCCTAAGGGTGGGGAGGGGGCGATACTAGGGGGCTGAAGATGTTCTGTTTCTCATGGGCACTGGTTACATAACGTGCTTAGTTTGTAACAATTCACCAAGCTGGGCACTTGGAATCTCTGCCTTTCTCTGGCTGTATGCTAAACTAAAAGTATTAAAAATTAACCATTTGGGCACCATTTTAGAGATGATGGTGGCTGAGCCAGGAGAGTGGTTATCAAACTTATGAAGAGTGGAGTTAAGAGATGCTAAATAAGAGATAAAACTCACTAGACTTGGCTCTGTGGAGATGCATGGTCCAGAGAGAGTTTCGGGGGCAGGAAAAAACATCATGAGGACAATCACAGAAGCTGGAGGGTTCCAGACACGTTTAGGGGAAAAGGAGAATCCTTAATCTCCACCTCATTAGAAGTGGAGTAAGACTCACAGCAAACCACAGGGATATCCCTCTATACTGAGCCAGGGTTTCAAAGGAACTCAAAGGAAAAGGAAAGGCAAGATTTGCTGATGAAACATTTATTTCCTTAAAAATATCGCAAGGTTTAGAAACACATGTAATGAGAACGGATGCACGCCACGGAAATTTGTCCCCCATAAATTTCCTCCAAAGGTGTCTAAAGCCTCCCTCCCTTCCTGCAGGTACCATCTGCTTTGGAACTCTCTGCTTCCTCCTCTCCTCCCTACCCTCACCAATATCTTTATCAAATTCTTGTTGAAACATGGAAAAGAAAAATATTTCCAGCAGTGAAAGCTTTAACTTGTCGCCTCCTGTTCTTCTCGGATTTCTAAAGCGCGGAGGCCTGGAGAATATGTTTCCAATATCCTCTCGTCTCTCTCTGTTAGCGTTTTGCTCCCTTCTATACCAACGAGGTTCTGACCCCTGGCGTCTCTTGGGGACGAGGGGGTTGGAGTGGGGTCAGGCTTGTCAGAAAGGGAGAAGCCACGGCCGCCTTGAACAGCCCACGTCCCCCGGCTCCTTTAATACATTTAACCTGGGAGACGCATTGCTCCAGCCGAGATTAGATTACGGGGTTGGTGAAGGTGGCCTACCAAACGCGAAGGCTGGCGTGTGGGACTGAGCTAATCTCTGTTGACACGCATCTAATGCAAGGCCCGTGTTGAAGGCAGCGGGTCCCGTCTGCAGCTCCGGTTTTGCCTTGATGACCGAAGGGGGAGGAGAGGCCGAGGGAAAACCACTGAGATGCCTGTCTCTTTCAATCTGGGAGTGCCTGGAGTGTGCACGTCATTATTTAAAGGTCTCCTGGTACCAGCTAAATGTCCCTGCTTCCTGTGGGCAATGAGGTCGACTTCATCTGTTCTCAGAGCAAGCTTTTTATGATTAGAATTCTCTAAAATGTTCCCTTATTCACCTCCCTGGAGTCTGGGAACGCTACCATTCGTTCATTCATTCATTCCTTCAACAAAATCAGATGACTTTCTTCTCTGTACAGAGTCCTTGCATGGGGTGCATCAGGCCTTAATTCTGTGCTCCTGTGGGAGTCATATAGACGAGTCCAGCTCTACTTACCTCCTCCCCATGGGATGCAGGAGAGATTTCAATTCCCTAAGTCTCAATTTCCTCTGGTGCTTGCCTGGTCCCCAACATCTACTCCAGGGCCCTGCACATAATAGTTACTCAGTAAATAGTTACTCAGCTTAGAATAAACAGAGCTGACTAGAAACACACAAGCTTGTTCCAATGAGCATAACATCCTCCAGGTTCATCCACATGGTCACAAATGGCAGGATTTTCTCCTATTTCCAAGGCTCAATACAACTGTATGTCTACACTGCATTTCCTTTATGCCTTCATCCATCAGTGGACATCAAGGTTGTGTCCATGCTTTGGGTATTGTGACTAACGCTGCAGGGAACATGGAAATGCAGACACCTCCTTGAAATCCACATTTCCGTTCTCGTGGATATATATTCAGAAGTGGAATTGCTGGGTCATATGGTAGTTCTAGTTCTAATTGTTAAAGGAAGCTCCATACTGGTTTCCATAGTGGCTGCACCAATTTACATTCCCAGCCACAGTGTACAAGGGTTCCCTTTTTTCCACATTCTAACCAACCCTTCTTATCTTTTGGGATTTTTTTGATAATAGCCATCCTAATAGGTGCAAGGTGATAGCTCATGGTGGTTTTTATTTGCATTTCCCTGGTGACTAGTGATGTTGAGCATCTTTCCATATACCTGCTGGCCATTTGTCTTCTTTGGAGAAATGTCTACTCAGGTCTTTGCCCATTTTTCAACTGGGTTATATGTTTTTTTGTTGTTGTTGTTGTTGTTTTTTACTACTGAGTTATAGGAGTTCCTTATATGTTTTGGATATTAATCCTTTATCAGATATATGGTTTGTATAAAAACTATTTTTAAAATAAAGAGTATACTGGATAAACAAACACACAATATGCATTGCAACAGATGTTCAGTATTCCAGGAAGTGTAAATTGTCAGTTCAACTGAAGAAACAGAAGGTAGAATTGAACAAATGTCCTAGAGTACAATGTTTAAAAACATTATCTCCAAAAAATTATTGAGGGGCCAATTTTAATAGTCAGCTTTTTGAAGTGGATAAATTGGTAATTCCCATGCCGTATATATATAACTTTGTTCCCAAACATAGGCAAAGGTGAATTACTTCTTTACTTCTTACTTTATTCTTTGAAACCATGACCCCAACAACACAATGTATGACCAAAATGGTACAGGAAAACAAAGCTATGGAATAATCTCATCTAGAATCACGAATGTAAAATCCTCACTCATTAATTTATAAATTATATTAAAAAGATGATCCTTCATGTCCAAGGAAAGCTTATGCTAGAATATAATATAAAATAACTCATTTGTATACACGCTAAAGTAGAAATGCATAATAATCTCAATAGGTTCATAAAAGGTATCTGTAAAAAAGCCAATATCCATTCACCAAAACGCCTTTCAAAAAGCTTGGAATAAAGTGTAGTTTTTTAATAAAACATCCTAAAGATTACTAAAATAAAAAAACACATGTAGAATGACACTTAATGGTCACTTACTACAAGTATTTTTATTGGAATCAAAATGAGACAATGATGTTCACTATCACCATCAGCATTTAACATTTTTCCTGGAAGGTTTGGCAACATAAGAACTTATAAAACAGAAATAAATAAATAAATAAACAGACAGACATGGAAAAGGAGGGAAAATGTCATTTACAGATGAGATAGTATTCTACTTAGAAAACGCAAAGGAAATCATTGAAAAATGTCAAAACCCAATAAAGAGTTCAGTTATGTAGCCAGACACTATATAAAACATTCAGAAATCAATGGCTTTCTTAAACAGCAACAAACAGCAATAATTTTCATAAAATGCCTAGAAAAAAATACAAAATGTATAATACCCACATGCAAAAAAATACTAAATATTCCTAAAGAGCATAAAAAGAGATTTGACCAAATGAAGAGATTCAACATTGTAAAGGAGTCATTTATCTCCCAATTGTTTAAGATGCAGTGCAACTCTAAGACAAAATACGGGTGATTATTTTTGTGAGGTGTGAGTTAGGGGAGGGAGGGTGGCAAAGTAGTTTTCAAATTTCTCTGGATGATGAAATGCATGAGATTCGCCAAGAATTTATTTCCACAGGTGAAAGTATTTGCCTTTCTAGATAATAACGTTATCTAGCTCCAGTGATTAAATCGTATTCTTTGGAGGAAGATTTGACAGAAAGTGCTCAAAGGGATAGAAGAGTGATCGCAGAAATAGACTTTATTCAACGATTTGGTATGCGATAAAGGTGGCAGCACAGATAAAGGAGGGTTATTCAAAACAGGTGCTGGAACAACTGTGTATTTAGTGGATCCTCATCAACTCTCTAGGTTGCCTTTGAACTTGATCATATCTCACCCACCTCCATTGTGTCTTTCCCAGAATCTCCATCACCAAACTGCCTTCTTTAGGGCTTTTCAGGGAACAGGAAGAAAAATAAGAAGAAGAGTGGGATCCTATGAGGGTGAAACACCAACCTTGTTTCCTTTGCTGGCCCTAATTCCAGGGTGTTGGAGGCAGCAGATACTCAGGGGCTAAAAATCCTTCCAATCGCGTCCTCACTTTTTCTCCAGATCAGGCTGGTATCATGGGAAGAAGCTCAGTGAATGAGTGACATGTCTGGCCAGCCACTGTGTGTCTACAGATGCCAGACCAACCATGAGGCAAGACGGAATCATGTTGGAAGTACCCTGACAGACCTAAGTTCAAACCCCATCTCTGCTGCTCTTTAGTTATATGAGCAATCCTGAGCAAATTGCATGACCTCAGCTTTCCCATGTGTAAACAGGGGTTATGCTACCCATCCCAAGGGATTGAAATGACAATCAAATCAGATATTGCCAATGTCATCTTTTAGCTTCTGCATGCCTCCGTTTCCCCAAATATACATTACTTGTACCTTCTTCATGGGGTTGCTGGGAGGATTACATGATTTAATATAACGGAGGTCTTAGAAGAGTTCTAGAACATGGTAAATATTCACTGTATGCTATCAATTATTTTTATTATAGTCAAAGCCAGGTATATGTTCAATATTCAATGGATAAGGGTTATAATTATTAAATTTATTTTTATTATATCATTATTCAATATTTATCATGATGATTTCTAACTGATTTTTTTAACCTGACAATCTGATTCACTTGCTGAGTTGATGTCTCTGTTGTCTTATAGACATCAGCTCAGATTCCTAGTGGCAGCCAGTATAGATAAAAGCTTTCTGGAGTTGCTTCTCTGTCTCTAATCAGCTTCCTGGTTTCATAAAACTGAACTTCAAAATGCCATGTAAAGAGGTTTTCAAGTGCTACCAGCTTGTGTCGTCCAGGGTGTTCAGCCACAAATTAGCCCACGCAGTGGAGCAAAGACACCCTCGGATCTCACGATAGCATTTGCAGCTGGAGACGCCATATAGCGAGTTCCGTTCTTTTGGAAACGAGAAGGGAGACAACATTAACTCGCAGGTAAAGTCCCTGCAGCCATCGTTTTTCCTTTCCATTCTCCCCTCCCCTAAGCCCAGCTAAAGACAGGACCCGATTCTTGAAATTAAACTGGGGCCAATGTGTCCACATCACTAGTGCTGGAAGAAAATAGGTGACAGCTTCTTATCCTCGGTAACTTACTTTCTCTTGACTCAAGGTATCAATGCTATATCTTCTAGTCCTGGACAGAGGAAGTAAAAGGTAGTAGCCCAGGTGAATTTTTGAAATTGCTTTATCCATGGGACCCTTCAAAAAAATCCTGTTGAAAGGAAACTTTGGGTCTACAACACCAAGTTTTGTCTTCTAACTGTTCTATTAAAGCCATTCCCAGAGCAGAATACATTAGAACAGGGAAGATGTTTTGCCCACCTATTGGTCTACTTAGCATTTATTGCCTCAGAAGAACAACCAGAGAGAAAGAAATACATCCAAAGATACCACAGGATTCCTGGAAAGGAGGAGGAAAAAGTTACCCCAAGAATAGGACTTCATGATCTTCCTGTCCTCTAAAAAAAAAATGCCTTTCAGAGCTAAACATTTCCATTCAATAGCTTCATTAATGCTTTTCCCTCTTGAGAAAGTATTCCAGGGATTGGGTTTCAGGCAGTGAAAAGTCCAAGTTGCCAGAATTAGCTCGAGGCCTTCGTGTGATAGGACTGGGGGGAAAAAAGAGCACCAGAAGTAACAGAGAGGTCCCCAGGATGCAGGGGCCATTCCTGACACTCTCCAGGCCAAAGTGAATGAGAAATCCAGCACTTAGGAAAACCTAAATGCTCAGGGAGAAAAATGCAACCAGTTGGAGAAAAGACAGTGTTCACATTCCAGGGGGAACTTGGACTTTCAAGAAGCATTATGGAGGACCTACTGTGCGTTCCACATTGTTTGCATTCACCCTTCCCAAACCCTCTACTTCAGATGTAACCCTGAAGTCAGCTAGCCCCACGTGGCTCCTCTGTTGTAACTGAGGTCAACGTCGATGCAGAACACAACCACCTGCATCAAAAGCGTCAGTGAGCTACACAGGTTTTGCTGAAGATCCCACAGGGCAAAAGGAGGAGGATGTTTACATCACACACTCACAAAGAAATGATCCAAATTCCTCATCAGGCAAGTGCCCTCTCTTAAACTGGGCTTCTCCCTGCCCTACCACCTGCGAAAGGTGTTCTCCATCCTCTGCCCATGTGGTGCCTACCTTCTTGTCCCTTGCTCCTGCATTTTCTCCGATGGAACCTCGGATGACTCCTCCTGTATTACATAGTGCGCATCACCTGTTTCCTAAATCCTCTTCCAAGTGTGTGCACCTGTACCCATCACAGTGGTTGGCCAACCTGTCCTTACCACAATACTCCCCACTCTACCTTTTTAGGATTGGTGGGTGCGGGGAGGCAGAACGGGTCATGCTTGTCTCTTGTCAATCTGTGTAAGCTAAGGCCAAGAAAAGAGACCCAATTCTCTAACTGTTACTGAGTAATAAGTTTCCAAATTCAGACATTCTAGTATCTTTAACTTCTAGATCAGCCTGCCTCCCTCAAAGCTCTGTGAAGTTAAGCAGCAATTATGATCCTGGAAAAAGAATTAGAAAATAAGGCATATGGTATAAAAATCCAAGAGCAGTTAAGACATCAAAAATACCAGGTCTAGATGGGGAGTCATATGTCAGCACTTGTACATGGTGTCTAGAATTCTCCTTATAATTCCCAAGCACATTGGGTGTTGTGCCTTGTCTTGGATACGTCGAGTGACAGAGAGCTTACTATCTCCTGAGACAACCTATTCCGTTGTTGAACGGCTCTGGGAAATTTTTTCTTTCCATTGAGCCAAACTCTACTTTCCTTCAACTTTCACCAACCATTGCTAATTCTTTCTTCTAGATCTATATGGAATAAGTCAGACACCTCTTTGATGTGATGTCTTTCTAATACTTGACGGCAGATAAGTGTGTTACCTCATTCAGAAGCTTCCCAGCATCCTTCGAGGTAGAGGTATTTTTCATGCCCTCTTTACAGATGGGAAACTGGTCTGCTCGAGGTAGAGAACATGTGTAAAGTTAGGGTCTCAGAGGCTGGGCTTGCACCCAAGATGGGAACCTTTGGGTCTCACAGTGGAAGACAGGTTGAATGAATTCTTAATTCATTATCGTAACTGGGCTCTGTCTACTTTATTAGCTCTTCTGGATGTCAGCAAAACTGATGCATACAATGACACTAAATGTATATTAAGAGCATTCAAATGAAAAGGAAAAGAAAAAAAAAGGAAATAAAATGAAAGAAGAGAAGCAGAGAAAGAGAAACTCCAGGAGATAGATAATGAAGAGGAAGGAGAAAGGAAGAAGAGACTAAGATGCCAATGATTCAAAGACAGTAGCCACCTCTGATGCTGTTGGAAGCCCGTCTCCAGGGCTAGGGGATGCAGGAATGGGGTTTCTGCATCAAGATCAAGAAAAGACAAAAAGCTTTCGGCTTGTGGGCCCTGAATATCATCAATTTAAGAGAATTTAGAATCTGCTTTTTATTTCCCCCTGAAGTAGGATATACTTGCATTTGATCTTGATGAATGTTTTAAGTACATGGCTATCATTTTTCTCTAAAACAGGGTCTCAATATTAGGTCCATAAAATAAACTTCTAAGTTAGAGGGGTTTTTGAACCCCTTGAAATTATATATAAAATGTTGTATGAATGTTCAATTATCTTTCTGCATATTCTCAAATTCTTACTGGTACTATGACTTTACAAGGCCCCCAGGATGGATGTACAGCTGCCAGGATAGAGGGACCCCAAAATTCGGAAAAACAAACCCTGGATCTCAGACTTCAGTCAGCCACTCACTAGTGGAAGGGCCCTGGCAAGCCATTTCCTCTCTGTAGGAGCAGGACATGAGCCGGGGCCACTAAAACAGCAAGAGGCATTGTTTGGAGAGTCACTGAGAGTGGCTCCCACTCCCCCTGCCGCCACCTTCAGCAAGGACATTTGGTTGCATGAGGGTTGTGTGTGTGTATGTGACTCTACAGTCATGCCATGGCTGGTGAAAGTGGGGCACGTCGGGTCCTTTCGCACTGGGATTTAGAATGGAATTCAGAGGTGCTGGTCAGTCTCTGCTAGTGGGGTAAACTAAGCAGATGGAGAGGTGAGGGCTGTGGATGAGCCTTGTTTAGGCATGTAAACATGGAGGGCAGAGGCGCAGATTTTAGGAGTGGAAGGGAAGAATACAGATGTGACAAGAGGATCAGAGGGAGTATGTGGAAGTAACTGTGTGTGCACATGAGAGAACATGTGTGTGGTATATGCATGCATGCATAGAAGAAAGCTCTTGAAAAATAACACCAAAATAACAGTAGTATCTCTGGCTGGTGAGATCGAGTGCTTTTTGTTCTCTTCTTTCTATTTCTCTGTATTGTCAGATTTTTTTTTTTTTTTTTTACAGCAGGCACACATTAATTTTACAATCAGCAAAAATGATGAATCTATTTCCATTTGGGGAAAATTTTCTTTCAAAGGAACGCATCTGGGGACACTAGCGTTTTTCCCCGTGCAAAGCCCGAGGGAGAGATGCAGCCAGTGCTCGGGCCTTTGTAGTAAATATCTCCAGACCACACTAAATCCAATCTTCTCATTTGGGGTTATTTGCTTTCCGGACGGCAAGGCTGTGATGGGTCCCAGATTCAGCACTCGTGGCATCTCAATCAGCTGTGTTTAGATGCCTCTGTGACACAAGATTATGACGTTTTGATGGGATTAGGAGATAACTTTGCTTTAATCTATAAAGCCCTGGAAGCTCTGGGATCTGATTACCCCGGCAATTCCCTTCCTCGACCCTAGCAATTAAGATTAGCCAGAATGCTCCTGGTAACCATCCCCATATTGAAAACTCAGGAAATCAGAAATGGGTGGTTCTGTTTGGAGTTGTTTTTTCTGGTTTGGTTCTCCCTTTTCCTTTTCGGCTGAAGGCTCTGGGCTCTCTCTAAGGCTCTTGTCTTCGGATCCTAGTGGGCTGCCTGTTTTACTTCCTTCTTTCTCTGTTTTCTGAAGAAGCCATCTTTTTGGATGACTTCCTCTTGTTTGTTTAATCAGGGAAGGTTTGCTTCTGTTTAATTTAATCGGCTGTACTTGGGTTGGGTACCACTTGTCCCAGCGGCGATGAGTGGATTTTTAAATCTGTCCAAGAAATGATAGAGCTTAGACTTACAAAAACTTTAATGAAACTCCGTCTGCCTAAGGAAGTTTCGTTGGTCCACCATAACCACACTGGCCCCAGATTCTATTTTCCAGAGAGATCTGCTCCCAGAACCTTCAAACTGGAGGAATTTACAGTTCTGTGGTCAAGACATTGTTAAGTTTGATTCTGGTTTTATTTCCACTGAAACACAGTTGCATGAATACAATGCAAGAAAACAACCCAGGGTGTTAGAAGGTTCGAGTTTAATCTTCTACCATTTAAATCAGGTGTATGTAAGAGGCAATAGATCAGGATGCTACATATTCTAGTTTGCTCTTCCAGCCCAACTTTCCACCCCAATTTCTGCCCTAGAACACTGACCTATATGGTCAGCATCAACAGGTCCCCTTGCCTTGAGGATTCCAGATGGGTTTGACCATTGGGAGGTATTCACTGGAAACTGGGAGGAGGAGGAAGAGAGACATGGGGTATTTATGCCCTCAGTTCTCTCTGTGCTGGGTCTGGGATTGGCAATGACTGTCCTTCCATGGAGGCCCCATGTCCTGTCTGGAGTCCCCTTCCTGCAGCTCGAGCTCTCTCCAGGTTCTGGCAATTTCTCCCTCCCTCTGCTAACCTCTCCAGGCCTGGAGTAGGTAACACTCTGAGGTTATTGCCAATCCCAGGGTGTTTCCCTAGCCTTGTTAATTTCCTTGAACCTTGCCCACATTTTTGCAAACACCCTCCTAATTACATTTTCTTCCATTCCTCTTGTTGAGTGAGGCTTCTCCGTCCTACCAGGACCCTGCACGACGCTAGCACTGTGGTTGACAGCTTGGTTTCTGCAGTCAGGAGACCTTTAAACCCAGGGGCTCCATTCCTTCCTTGATACAAGAACTTGGCAACCGATGTCACATTCCCAAATCTGAATCCCTTCATCTATAAAATAAGCCCCCACATAACATCCAGCTCCCAGGAGGGTCAGGTTGGTTAAGTGGAGTACGAAGTGATAGCATACAGCACATAGAACTCACTCAACAAACATCAGTTTCTCCTTCTCATTATAGGACATCCTGGTTTTGTTCAAGGCCTTAAGAGTTTCCCAGGACTTGAGGCTTTTTTGTGCTAAGACTGAGAAAGTCCCAGGCAAACTGGGACAAGTTAGTCCCCTTAGCTCTGGCATCTGAGCAACATGGGTTCGAATCCTAGCTCTGCCGCTCAGCAAGCGTGCGCCTTTGGACTTCATCTCTGTGCGCTTCAGTTTCATCTTCTTTAACACAGGGACCATGAACCAGCCACCTCCTCCGGCTGGTGTGAGGATTGAATGAGATGATGCACAGAAAACACATAGCCATGTGTCTGGCACATTAGAACGTGCTTGATCCACGTTGAAGGGGGCTTTCTTCTTCGTGTAAATGAGACTTGTTTAAAACACAGCCCCTGAGAGGTGAGGTTCTTCCTGGAGGGAAAGTGAGGCAGGGGCTCGCCCTCCTTGGGTCCTGGGGGGATGCCGGGCAGGTGGTGCTCAGATGCGCAGGGAGGGCCGGCTGCACGTGGCTGTCAGCTGCTTGCCGGCAGAGAGACCGGGGTGAACGGGGCTCAGATGCTGAAAGAGGAAGGCAGCCCGCCCAGGAGCGTCTGATCGCCAAATTTCACCACCAAGGGAGGAAAGCCAGGGGGTGCGGGTGACGTGATAAGAGGGCTCTGAGGAGCGTTCATTCCGGAGCTTTCAAAGTTCACCCCTTCCTCCTACAGGAACCAAACTTTAATAACCACAGCCAGGGAGTGAAAGAGAAAGAAACCAGACTAGCGAACCGTTCCCCCTTCAAACAGGTCACGTTGTGTTCAGAGGGAGGCTTTGAAATTGTACATGTGTGACCACAGCAGAGAGGCGTGGGGGCCCCTCTGATCCCGCCTGAGGGTAAGCCAGAAAAAAGAGGAGAAATGAAAGGGAGGAAGAAAAGGGAAAAACCAAAGGAAAAAATGAGGGACTGGGACAGACAACCAGAGGAGAGATGAGAGAGGGAAAAAAACCATTATCCTTTGCATATATAGGACACAGAAATGAGCCAACCACAGATGCCCGTCTTCAAGAAGGTCATGCTCTTCTTGACCCTGTTGTGGATGGGGAGGTGCAGGATGGTTTTTTGCCATCGTTCCTGTGCGTCATCATATTTGATCCTCATAGCCAGCTTCCAACGTTAGAGACGAGGACTCTGAGACTCAGAGAGCCTAAGGAACTCATCCAAGGACACACAGCCCACAAGCAGCAAAGCCAGAATTGGGACCCAGCTGTGATGTCTAATAATGTCAGAAATGTGACGACCAGCCTTGCCATCCAGGATGGTATAAAGGCAAAAGGGAAGGATGGATAAAACAGTGCGAGGACACCAAGGAGGGAAAATACAAAATGCACAGCCTAAGGCGAGGTTTCTCAACCTCTGCACTATAGACATTCTGGCAGGATAGTTCTTTGCTGTGGGTGCAAAGGCTGTCCTTTGGGTCCTAGGATGTTTAGCAGCATCCCTGGCCACTAGATGCCAGTGGCACCTCCCCCCCCCCCACCTTGTGACAACCAGAAATGTCTCCAGACATTGCCAAACATCTCCTGGGGGCAAAGTCCGCACCTGTTGAGAATCAATGATGTAGAAGGCTGCATAAAAACTAGTAATCATTAATACTAAGAATTGAGAGTCAATTAAATACCTCGTGAAAGGCAGTTAATCTCGTCTATTAATAACATCTCATTTAACCCCCTACAAGAGCCCTATGAGGCAGGCTTTACGACGTCCGTTTCAGAGATGGAGCATCTGTGTTAGTCCGTTTTGCATTGCTATAAAGGAACACCTGAGGCTGGGTAGTTTATAAAGAAAAGAAGTTTATTTGGCTCACAGTTCTGCAGACTGTGCAAGAAACATCGCGCCAGCATCTGCTTCTGGTGAGGGCTTCTGGAAGCTTCCAATCAAGGTGGAAGGTGAAAAGGGAGTAGGTGTGTCACAGGGCAAGAGAAGGAGCGAGAGAGAGAGGAGGTGGTGCCAGCCTCTTTGAAACAACCAGCTCTCACGTGAACTAATACAGCAAAAACCCACTCGTGACCCTGGAGAGGGCACCCGGCCATTGCTGAGGGATCTGCCCCCATGATCCACACACCTCCCACCAGGCCCCACCTCTAGCACGTGAGATTTGGAGGGGCCAAGCATCCAAACCAGAGAGCTTAAGTGACATGGCCAAGCTCACATAGCTGGTTAAGAGACAGAGCTGGGATTTAAACCCAAGTCTATATTCTTTTCCTCAATGCTGTTCAGAGAGGGATGGGAAGGGGTAAGCCAAGGAGAGAGACAGAGCATTGCAATGGAAGACAGTCAATACAGATGCTGGAAACGCAAGGAAAGACCCACCAGGTGGCCTGGTGACATTATTCCATTGCCAGGACTGAGTCTCTTTAAGGTGCCATGTCCCAGGCAGCCCCCCAGTCCTCCCCTCTGCCCCCTAACCCACTGCTTCCTCTGCGAGTGCCCTGCACTTGAGTCCACCTCGACTCTCCCTCTCTCATATCTCATAAGGAGACACGACATCTTCCAAATGCTCAGTGATTTATGGAGAACAGCCACTTCCCTTGGCCATCCATCTCTCTTCACAGGGACACATATGCTGGGGAGCATCTATCCCAGAAATGACCCACATTCATTTTCTGCCAGGACCCAATGGGCTGGGGAATTCAAGAAATGCCCCTAAATTACAAACGAGTCGGGGGGGACCTTCCTCTAGAAACCTTTTCCCAAGCCCGAGCCTCGCTATAAATCAACCTGCAAGCATCACACACCGCCGTAAACCGCAGATGTTTGGGGATCTGCGAGGTGAACATTCGCCGCCGGCAGGAGAGAAAGCAACATTGACCAAGAACTTGGAGGGGTGGTTGTTTGAGGAACTCACTTTGACCTTCTCTACTTCCGACAGCCTTTCCCTTGACATTGCATGGCTGATACCTTTAGAGCAAAGACGCAAAGTTCTCTCAAAGATTTTTTTTTTTTTGAATTTTGCAATCACCCACCTCACCTTTCCAATCCTTGCAAAATAGCATTAGCATTTGTTCTTAATCTTCCAGGGGGTGAAGGTTCCCTTTGAAAATCTGATGAAAGCTACAGACTCCTCCCTTCATTAAATAAATGATTGTTTGCTTGTGTTAAAGGTTTCGAAAATGGTTAAGACTGGTTTATGGTGGTTTTTTTAGGAAGATAAAGGGCTTTCTCCCCCTGTCTTATAAAAAAGCATTCTTTAATGTATTGATGGTTTTTTTTTTTTAACATTTATTGATGTATAACGTGCATACAGAAAATGCCACAAATCATAAGTGTTCAGCTTAATGAATTTTCACAAACTGAACAAACCGGTATAACCAGCACTCAGATCGAGAAAGAGCATTACTGCATCTGGAATCTTCCAGAAGCTTCCTTACAATCCCTTCCAGTCTTGCCTGGTTTTGTTCTTTATATAAATGGAATCCTATAGCACGTTTCTTTTGTGCGTAACTCCTTTCCCTTAATGTTACATTTGTGAGATTTATCTATGGCATCGTGTATAGTTACAGTGTGTTTACTCTTATCAGCATAGAGTTTTGCATTGTGAGAATATGCCACAAGTTACTTCCACGCTACTGCTGCAAGGCATTGGGGATATATTCGTGTCTACAGAAGTGTATTGAGATTATGTTCTTTAGAGTTATCATTTCAACCTTCCCTATGCATAAGTGAGTTTCACTATCCCATTTATGGTAGGAATGCATAATAAATCCTTATTGTAAAAAATATATATATTTCAGGGAAAAAACAAGCCATGAAAGTTCTCTCTGCTTCCTTTTCTTCTCCCTCCCAACTCATCTTACTTGCCTCCACTGTTACTGGTTTACTAAGCATCCTTCCAGACACCATCTCTGTGCATACATACAATCATAAATGCAATGTTCAAAGATATGCTTAAATTTGTTTTTACATGAATGCAGTTGTTCTGCAATTTTTTTCCACGTATTAATATGTCTTGTAGATCCTTCCATAGGACATCCTCACTACTTTAAACTGCTGAGTATTCTTCCTTTGCGTGGACATGCCATGATTTATTCAACCAGTCTCCTACTGGTGGGTATTTAGGCTGGCTCCAGTTTTCTGTTGCTGCAAATAGGTTGACAATGAACATCCTTTTATGTGCTTCTTTATGAGCATTTGCAACTATTTCTCTTGGAGAGAAATGGAGAGGCAGAATTGCTGGGTGTACACATTTGCCATTAAGAGGTTTTTATGAGGTCAGATGGATTGTCCACGCCACTGTGAATTCTGGGCAGAGCCTGAAACTTATGTGAAGGCATTTGGCAGAATGAGCAAAATCCACTTAGGTTTTCAAAGACTAGACCAATGCCTGGAATTGGGAAGAACAGAAGAGGAAGCTCACTTAGACTTCATTCAGTGACAGTTTGCCAGCACATCAGTCCCTTAGGATGCTGACACTTTCCTGAGATTCCGTAATGGGAAGAAATTACTGTCAGCCTATGGTAAGGCTGGTTGGAAATGGGATATCTGAGACACCAAGGACAGCTGTTTGGGGATAACTGGAATCGTCGTAATAATAACACAGCAAACACTCGTTGATTACTCACTGTGTCAAGCACTGTGCGTGGATGGCCTAATTCTCACCTTACTCCAATGGGGAAAGTATTACAGCTGCACAAACTGAGACTCCGATAAAGTCACCTGCCCAAAGTCACACTTATCCTCGATGTTAATTAATTACTCAGGGATAATACCATTGAGCAAGCTTTACGTGGGCTTTGCACCCGGGAAGCTCACTGTCCGCATGCGGAAACAGACCAGCCACCAGCTGATGACAGCGCGGTTGTGCTTGCAGCTGGGCTAGCCAGTGCAGTGTGCCCCACCGGCTACTCAGGGACACTGTCACAGAAGATGATTTGGAGACACAGGGAACCTAAAAACACTCCTGTGAAGATAAAAACCCTCTGCCTCTCTGGTCCCTCCATGCTGTAACCAATGCTGACACCCTAGCCAGGAAAAGGTAAATGATAAAGTTAGTTAATACTAACAGCACGCAGCAGGGGCCAGCTCCATGCCAACCGCTTCCCCCCATTCATCCTCGCAACAGGACTCTGAGGAAACTGGGGCTCATAGAGGAGAAGTGATTTGCCCAAAGGCCCCGGTTATTGTAATAAGAGAGCAGAGCCAGGGTTTGAGCCGGAGTCTGTGTCACTCTGCAGACTGGAACTTCTGAGCACACACCCCGCGCCTTCCTGCCCTCAGTCCCAATCTAACGTTCCTCGACTGGAAATACTCCAGAGCCAAATCAATCCGGACGTTCTTAGGCGGTGCAGTCGGCTGAGGGCAGCTGTCTCTCTTTTGGTTGGAGACCTACCTTACGGTCAGTCCCCCCACGTAACAAATAAAAATATCAAGTCACAGCCGATCGCCCCAGCTCAGATGGGTGCAATACAACGTTCTCCTCTCCAATCGACGTCTGACTTTTCGATGTGCGAACAATTGATTATTACTGTTTTTGTTTCAGTTTTTTAATTTTTCAAGTAGGCTAACCAGGCAATCGCTGACACTGCTCTGGCATCACGGGCCTAATTCTGCGGAGGTCTGATAAACCCACCTAGGGGCCGAAGAGAAAGCTCTTCCAAATTGCCCAGACCCAGGCGAGCCCAGATTGGGAGGTTTGAGACAAAAGTGGGCGGGGGGGCACCCTTTCATTCCTGCCCTTTGGAGCCCTTCGAGACTAAACAGTTTAGGCCACATCTTGAAGAAAATTGCTTTATCCTTTCACCTTTAAGTGGATTCAGGCGCAATCAGTTGACTCGGGAGCGCGTTGAGGTCAGCGCACACACGCCAGGATGGGGGGTTGCGGGCAGAGTCACGGGAAGATGGGCGGCGAATAAAATAAGGGAAGATGTAAAAGCGAGGCGGTCGGTTTGTAACCTCTAACATCTGGTGCCAAACAGGAGTGTACATGAGAAAGCGCTGGAACTGGGGAATGGGGGAGTGGAGCAGACTCTAGAGGGGGTAGGGCATAGGAGACTTTCGGGTGACAAACAAGGCTGCCAGCCCCTCTCAGATGTCACAGGAGGAAGTAGAGGGGGGTGGGAGGAGGAAGAGAGAGGGAGGAAGAGGTCAGGTCTCTAATCCCCATGGCTAGAGGACACTCAAATGCTTGCAGATGGGATGCAAGCAACGGAGGAGAGCAAACCGCATCTGGCTGCCGGGGCAAGGGGGGTGGGGGGCACGGCACAGAGAAAACTGGCTTTACTACTCCTGGCAAAGCCCCCTGGATGAGGGCACCCCAACACCAGCAGGCTGGTGGGGAGGGGCCCCCAAATCAGAGGGGCTCCCCCTACCCAGCTTCCTAGCCTGAGCTTCACCGCCCCTGGCTGCACATGATTTCAGGAGCGCTCTCCCCTCTCTGTGACCAGGCCTGGCACCCTGCACTTGCATCCTGAAAGAGTATACCTGGAAACAGATGGTTAGCGCCAAGCACAACGCTGGCCCCGTCCTTTCCCAAGGTAGCAGGAAAGGTGGGAAAGGTGTTCCATCCCGCTGCGGCCTGCGTAAGAACCAGACATTGACTCGGACGGCCAATTTCTAAACTGCTATTATTTGGGAGACTCTAGATTTGGATGTGTTCAGAAGCCTTTTGTGTTTCGGTTCCAGCATCCACAGTCAAACCTCCTCACTGTTCTCTCAGCACAAGGGAACAGAGTTTGCCTCCATGCTCAATATTGCTGCCACTTCTCATTTTACCTTTTATCTTTCTTGTGAAGTTTTCAAGCCACCTCCCAGATGCTTTAGAGTCCAGAAACCAAACTTACATTGGCATCTGTTAGGATGTTTTCAGATGCAAGTCACAGAAAAGCCAGCTCCCCTTGGATTGAACTTTGAAGACATTTAATTTGGATATGTTTGGTTGGTTTCTGGGTTTGGGGCAGCCACTCAGCTGGGCAGCAAGGCAAGCTCTGCGCACCCATCCACTCCATGAAGCTCAACACATCCACTTCTCTTCCTGCTTGTTAACTCCTGACTACAAGGTGGCAGCTGTAGCTCCAGGCATCACAACTTCAGCCAAAGGCTGAAAGTGTAGGAGAGAGGGGAGGCCTTTTTCTGGAATCATTTTCTCCTTTGATCAATAAAGAAGCAACATTTCCAGAGTCATCATAACCTCCATCCACATCTTATTGATTAGAATTGGGTATAACAGGCCCATCTCTAGACAACAAGCCAAAGCATGAACAAAATCTGTTTGTAGGGAGTAAGGGGAATGGCAGTTGGGAGGCTAATCATAATGTCTGCCTCACCTGCCCACCCCTAAATCTTCTCCTTCAGTGTCCTAATCTGGTGAATGGTTCAGCACACAAGGATCTACAACACCTAATAGTCAAGCTCTCCCTGTGTCCCCCCTCTCCTTTACCCATTCTTTCCCCAAGTCCTGTCCTGTACACCCCTCTTTTAACTCTCAAAAACCACTCATATGATGCTGGGCATACAGCAGGTAATCATTAAATGCCAAGATTCATTTTGCTGTCACTACAATCCTATAGCTCTAGAACCAAATGAGTAAATAGGAAATTTCCATCGAGAAACTCAGCTTTCTGGGATCCAGTCATCATTTAAGCACAGACAGTGGTTAAATGACCAGGTATTGGAGTCACAGAGCCTGGATTCGAATCCCTGCCCTGCTGCACCTTAGCGATTGTGGCCCTGGACAACCTGCTAAGACACTCTGAAAACCTCAGTTTTCTCATTTGTACAATGGCAATAATTATACTCCCTACTTCCCAGGGTTGCTGGGATGGTTAAATAGGATGATGTATCTAAGTACTTAGCGCAGTGTCTGGTACGTTGGAAGTGATGAGCAAATGCCTGCTATACTTGCTATCATTCCCCAAATGGTCACGTCCATTGTCGCATAGCTGCGTCCTCCCCACACACACGCTGCACCACCAGGTCGACTCATCTCAGGAACTTTTTCTCACCCTGATTTTAATGGGTGTTTTCCCCTAACCCTAACCTCAGGAGCAGAGCACACGAGGCAAGCTTTGCCTTCCCTTCACACCCCTGTCCTCACCCTCCCAGGGATCAGGCTGATTTCTATCTGTTTAGATGGAAATCAGCAAAGAGAGCTCTCAGCGGTTTCTTTTATATTTATTTCTGGCCAGATCAAAGGTCCTGTCGGCAAGCCATCCTGATGTCTTGATTTCTGTTTTTCTTAGCTAATTTTCTTTTCCCAGATGGTGTTCACTCCAAATAAGCTACTAAGAGGCCCTCTTGGTGGGGAGGGGGCAGAGGGGGAGGGAGCCTGGTGGGTAAAATTTAGTTATATCTTGCTATAAATAAATGTGCAGAATTATACAGATCATCTCAACGGCCTGAGATCAGCCCAGTGGGATTCAAACAGCTCCCAAGGACACCCAGGAAAGACTGGATTAATAAAACACCAACAGTGATCATTTATTGGAAGGCGGTATTGCCTTGTGATTCAGGACCTAGGATCTGGAGTCAGGCATGATTTGAATATTGACTTTACCACTTCCTACCTGTGTAAACTTGGCAATAGGACCCCATCTCTCTGTCACAGTTTCTACAACTATAAAATGGAAAGATTAGATAGGCTGACACATGTAAAGTGCTTAGAACAGTGCCTGGGACATGATCAGTAAGTATTTGCTTATTAATACTTATTGAGCAGGCATTAGACATACATCATTGTGCTCAGTCCTTCCCACTGTCTTTGCTGTCAACGTTGCCATGAATAGATTGAATCCATTTATAATTCATTTAGTAAGAGAGGAAATAGAGAAACATAGAGATCTGAAGAACTTGGCTATGGCTAGTAAGTAGCAGAACCAGACTTTATAACCAGGTTTGCGTGATTCCAAGACCAAGCTCTTGGCACTCTGTCTCACCTGGTGACGTAGGACCAGCTAAGTCCATGCGATAACCACCAGGCTGCCATCTATTTCCTGAGGGCAGGTAGAGCCAGGCTCACCTTTCCCGCTTACCTTTGAAGGGGGTTACCCCAATCAAGCAAATGAGTTGCTTGAAGCACGTCATGGCAAAGGGAGATGAATCACTCCCTGCCCTTCATCTCTGGCTCCCTGGTGATGTTTGCGGGCAAGCTCTGGGCCTGTGTAAACATGAAGTAGGTCGGGCCACAAGCCAAGCCTGAAGGTAGCACAAGGAGTGACTAACAGCACAGTCAGTGAAAGTTTTGGACAACGTATGAGTTCAGGCAAACTTCACCTACAAACTGGTTATACCACCTTGGTTAGAACAAGCACCCACCACCTCCACAGCTCATGGAAGTTCTAGAGTTGATATCTAGGAAAATATTAAGGCTCCATGCAGGCTTAGGAAGAAGGTGCTCTGGTGCATTTAAATGACCCTTGATGTCAAAATACAGCCCCAGAGACATGTTCGCCACTGTACTTCAAAACCCTTCCAAACGTAGCCGTCATCACTCCCCTACTTCGGTCAAAGCAGGCCTTTGAAGATTTCTTTGAGAGTTTAAAATCTTGAAGAGCCTCAGGGTTCTTTCTCTTCATCAAAGACATTTGTCAGAACTGGACAGGACAGGGCAGTGGTGGAACGGCTTGGATTGCCTCCCCACATACCCAGAAAAAGGGCTTTGTTTTTTTTCTTTTCCTAATTTCTCATAGGAGCATGTTCCCTGATTCACTTTTTTCCTCTTAAAAGCTTGCTCTGTTGCCTTCCCTGTGTTCCCACGGAAATAGTAGCAGCGAACAGTTATTGAGCAATTCCTAGGAGCTAAGAATAGTGCTAAGCCCTTTACTCTTTCACAACATACCTGTGAGTAGATACTGCTGGACGATTGTGCCCATTTTACAGATCAGGAAACCAAGGCACTTGCCCAACGTCAACCCAGTGCATAAATGGAGGCGCTAGGTTTGGAATCAACGTCTATCTCGAAAGCCCATATTCCTAGCTTCCATTGTCTTGTCTCCCATAACTTTATTGAGATCTGTTTTTAAAAGTGTCTAACACAATATATTATAATTTTTCCTATTACATGTGTGTTTTGTTTGGTAACAATAAAGTTTATCCCAACAACTATTTATTAAATAAGCCCCTGTATGTGTCGGGTCCCGTGCAGATGGATTTACAGGCATTTTCTCTAATCCTGTGGATGGTCCTGTAAGGTGAGCATCAGCTGCTCCATTACACAGATGAGCAAACAACTTCAGGGAGGTTAAGGGCATGGCCCCGGGCCAGGGAGCTGGGGAGTGGTAGAGCCAGTTTTTGGAATCAAGTATGATCTGTCCAAAGCCCGTGTGCTTTGTTCTGTGCCTTAGCAACTCCCACTAATCATCAGTTTATCAAGGGCTGGGCTGGTATTTTATGTTCTTAGTGTCTCTGGAACACACACCGTATCTCACTATGAACTGGATGAACCGAAAAAATAAAATTAACAAAAAGGTAGAATCCAGGGGCCAAGCCAGTTAGCTCAGTGTTCTGCCCAGTGTAGACTTAAGATTTACAAGCTGGTACAAAAATAATGGAAAAAAAGGTATGTTTCTTTTTTAATGGATCGACTAAAGAAAATTGAAAATAAGAAAGAGTTGTGTCCAGATCTTATACTCAAGATGATTAAGTCCTGGGTGTATATTGGAGCCCAGCAAGCACCTGTTGAACAAATACACTGATATACTTGAGACCGACACTCAGATGTCTAATAGGCATCTCACACTTACTACTTCCACCCTAAACTGCATAACCCCTCCCACCATCTTCTCCATCTCCATAAATGGAAACTCCATCCTTTCGTCATCCTCGACTCCTCTTTCTCTCACACCCCACATTAATCCAGCAGAAAATCCTACCTGCTCTACTTTCAGAGTGTCTCCTGAAACCCGACAACTTCTCACGTCTCCCATTGCTACTGCCCTGGTCCAAGCCACCGTCCCCTCTCACCTGGGATGTGGCAATAGTCTCCTCGCTGATCATTCTGTGGCATCTCTCCTCCCCATCCACTTCAATCTCCATCTAGCAGCCGGAGGGATACTGTTAAATCGTAAGTCAGACCCCATCACTCTTCTGCTCAAAACGAGTAGCACATTTGCACCTCACCGCCTCTGCACTACAGCCCCCTCTGCTTAGAATTCTCTGCCTACAGAATTCAGCAAGACTTGTTCCCTCTTTCCCTCCCTTCAGGACACTGCTCTGCCATCTGTCACCTGCTTCCTGAGCCTTCTCTGACTACCTTTAGAAAATAGAACCCTCTCACAAATATACAGTTCAATAGAAGATACGCGTGCTAACATTTCACAGCAGAGTAGGGCAACTATAGTTGGAAACAATGTATTAATATTATATATTTCAAGGTGGCTAGAACATAGGTTTCCAACACGTAGAAATCATAAATACTCAAAGTAACAGATATGCTAAATACCCTGACTCAATCATTACACATTCTATGCATGCAACAAATACATGTATCCCATAAATAGGTAATATATTAAGTATCAAGAAAAAAATAGAACTCTCTTCATTTCCCCAGTACACAGCCTCTTCTTATCTCCCCTAACCTGTTTTATTTTTCTCCACAACCATGTTCTATATGTATCTCTATAACACCTATGATGTGACTAGTATGTAAGCTTCACAAGGACAGGAAGTGTGTCTGTCCCAACTGAATCCTAAGCACTCAGAACAATGCCTGGCAAGGAGTGAATGTTTGTTGAACAAATGAATGGTTTCTTTTTACTCTTTGGAATGTGTAGGGACCAGTCCAGAAGAGTACACTATTACCTAGACCACAGTTGTCCCATGGAACTTTCTGTGATGATAGACATGTTCTACATCAATGCTATTCAATGCAATACAGTAGCCACCAGCCACACGTGACTACTGAGCTCTTGAAATGTGGCTAGTGCAACCAATGAACTGTATATTTTTTTAACTTCATAGACTGTACTTTTTAGAGCAGTTTTTAAGTTTACAGAAAAACTGAGCAGAAAGTACAGAGAAGGGATTCTATCTTCCATTTCATTTGAGTTCATTTTAAACAGCTAATGGCTACCATATTGGACTGGGAAGAATTAGGGAAGACAGGTTGCTGCCTCTCTTGCCGTACTCACCACCCTGGTGCGCCTCAGCCCCAGGAGGGATGCCCTGGACAGCCCCCCGTGGACAGTCTGCAAGGGTTTTCCTCCAAAGGATTCATCAACAACCCACTGGTGGCATCATCCCTCCAAGCAGAGAAATTTTCAGACCAAATGTTAGGAGAGGAGGAAGCAGACGGCACAGCAAAGAGAAACTTCATTTAAGACACGCCAATTACTAAAAGAGACACCTCCTTGCCACCTCGTGTACTTGTAAGCCTGCCGGGAATCAGCCACTCTGGACCCCTGTGACCCACCTCCACCCCCTCCTCACCCATCCCCACTTCTCCTTTGCTCTTTCCCTTCATCTCTCCCCATGGCCTTGGGGCCCGAAATTTCCTTCTGCTTCATGGCCGGGCCAAGGGCTACCTTGGGCCTTTTTACTTATTCTTCTCTTCCCAAGCCTGGCCTGATTATTTTAGGTCTATAATCTGGCTTTTGGTTTCCATCACAACCAGTAAAGCAAACAGCCCTAAATACAACAAAGATTTTTCTCTCTTTCTCTCCCTCTCTCTTTCCCCCTTTTCTTCATATATACATATAGATGTATAGTATGTATATGTGTATATATATTTATTTAAGAGTAAAGTGCAAGAAGAAGAGGAGAAATGGAGTCCAAAATTAAAAAATAAATAAATAAACCTGGACAACAGATAGAGATCATTCTAGAGAGTAGCAAAAGGGACACGGAGCTGCCTATAATTAGCGGCCACCACACTGCAAAACAAAATCAGACTTTTAGGCCTTGCAGCTTTGTTGCCATAGAAATGGGGCCCGAGACCCATCAGGCTGTCTTCCTAAAGTGATTCCTTCCCTGACCATGCCCACATCAAAGAGAGCCTCCCCGAGTCCCTCTGTGGTGTGGACAGCGCGCAGGGCCCCACCGTGCCCCTGAAAGAGGCAGGCGAGTGGAGGAGGACAGGCCCAGTAGGAAAAAGTCAGTGTCTCAGTCCAGACGTGCTGGCTTCTCAGGAGACACGGCAGCGAGGGATTCGGCCAAGTAAGATCTTAGGGACTTGCCATCCCGCAGATGTGCACATTGGTCACTGGAGGCTGTCCATGGTCACTTTATTTATTTATTTATTTTTTTACATTTGTTTTCGTTCTTTTTTCTCTACACATTAAAAACAAGTTTCCAATAATGCTATTCTTAGAGTTTTACTTCCTGTTTTTTGCCCATTTAATATTAGAAAGTAAACATTGCCACATGTGACTTATTTTTTTTTTACGTTAATGGTATCTATCAGTGGGGATCCAGGCTGGACACAGACAGCACGCTAGTTATTTTAAGAGAGAAAATGCAAGGTAAGGAATTGTTAACCAGGGAGTAGAGAAGAATCTTACGTATCTTGTTAGGTTATTTTTACTCTTTCTCATTACTATTATTAGTTCATTGACTATCACCCCAGAATTTCCTAACTCGCCATCTGTAGGACAGGGAAAAAGCTTCCTCTCCCACCTGAGTCCTGCTCCATGATGACTAATCAATCACAGCAAACTAAAAAGACAGAAAGGCGTAATGAGCTATCATCAAGGTACCAACTTGAGAAGCAGGGTCCATGCTTATGATGGGGGAACAAAGGGAAAATGTTGCTATCACTAAACTTCGTTTGGAAGCCTAAGGGTGGGGAGAGCCCAGTTGAGACCCAGACTTCAGAAGATGGGTTCTACCTGGCTGATGCTGAAATCTTTGAGGAAGCCCAGGGAGGTTGGTTCTGCTAGAGTGGAAAACTGCAGCGTGGACTCAGGAGCTGCTACTAAATTCATCATCCTATTAGGGTGAGTCTCCCAGCAACAGCAAGCAACCAGGAAAGGAGCAAGACTTCTTTTCCTCCGGCCTTCTAGTTGCTTTTTATTTCCAATCACTTTTGACACCTGCCTACTGGTACAACTTTTCACAGAAAAGTAGGTGTGGTGCACGGTCCCATCCCAGCATCACAAAGCCAGGCATAGAAGGACAGGCTTGAAGATGAAGAGGTAATAGGTAACAGCCAGGCTTCTCATTATTAAGCAAAAGTTACATACTTTAGCCAATCCCTCATATTAGACATGTAGGTTGTCTCTAACTTTTTGTTATAAATTATCAGTAGTGCATCTCTTCCATCTATAACAGGTTATTTCTTTGTTACACATTCCCTGAAGTGGAATGAATTTGCTGTGGGCATTTTTAGGGTTCTTGATACCTATGACCAACATGTTTCCTGTAAAACTCTAACAATTTCAATTCTATCAGTACATATTCTAAATTTAAATCCATAATTGTGAAATTGCTTTGTTTCCATTCACTGATATAGTCCTCTCAGATCCCCCAGACTCACTGCCTTGGTCTTTCTCTGCTTATTGCCAGCCCACAATAAACATTTCTATTCTCTGAATCACTGTAATAGAGTCACTCTCATTCATCTGCCTATCACTCATCCTCTCTGGTTCTACCTTTCTTGTTTCTCTAACTAGTTAGCCAAGCACGTTGCTTAAGAGAGAGAGTTCTAGGGCAGACTGCCAACTTCCACACTGGATTTCAACATTTACTGGCCGTGTGACTGTAGGCAAGTAACTGAGTCTCTCTAAGTAAGCCCCAGTTTCCCTGTCAATATAATGGCAAAAATAATACTATGTACTCGAGAGGACCGTAAAGCTCAAATATGATAATGCAAGGAACCTAGGATATAGCATGAGTTCAGTGACTGATACCTATTGCTGTTCTGGTTATCAATATTATTAGATGATAAGCTCTTTGAGGGCAGAAATCATGTCTTAGAATTCTTTTCTGTATTTCCATCTTAGCAATTTTTTATTAGGGTTTAAGAAATAGATACCCAGATAAAAGTTAGCTTAAGCAAAGGGGGAGCTTATCATAAAAATTGGGGGAATCTCAACAAACCCAGTCCTAAGAAGCAGAATCTAGTTCTAGGGGACCTTCACTCCCTCTCTTTTGGGACGTCTCATTGCTCACCTCCACTGTATCTTACCTTGATTTCTCTTCTCTTGACCACCAGCTTCCTGAATAGACACTAGCTCCTTTTACCACATATCAGACATCGTGGGGCACTGGATCAATCTCTGCATGACCTTATGACTCTTTGTCCATAGTCCTTTGTGTCTTGGATTAATTCATGAAAATAAAAAAATTGGATTGACTCAAGATTTACCCAATCAGATAAGACCAGGGATCACCTGGCACAATCATGGCTGACTCAGTTTACTGCTTCAGCAAGTATGGGAAGATAACTTTTAGGGGAGTTAACTGACATGACTGCTTCTGTCATGCCTCACCCAGAAGACTGAAGGAACCAACCCAGCTAGATTGCCTGGGAGTAGCTAAAAACAAAAAGGAGCAGTGGTTCTCAACAAACAACACACAGACCTCAACAGCTGGCTTACAGACCCAGTGGCAGGCCTTTCCATGGCTCCTGGAAGCAGGACCATCTGCCTGTGTTCCTCAGCAACAGGACCAGTAGCAGAGGCCAGATATTTATTGTCTAGAAAGTGCCTCTCACAGCTGCATCAAAATAGGGACAGAATCTTGTTTTCTTGCTGTGGTTGGGAAAATCCCAGGGAAGATACCTCATTGGTCCTTTTGGATCACATGTCCAAGGCTGGACCAATCACCCAGGCCAAGAGGGTGGGAACCAGGATGGGCAGCCTCCATTCAAACCCTATATTTAGAGAGGGAGCAGGGACAATTCATCAAAGGGGAGGAGGTGACAGTGCCACCAGGCCAAACACTGGCTGTCCCCTGCAGAAGACCTCCTGTGTCTGTTCCCTACTGCCATTGGGCACCATCTTCTGCAGCTACCAGCGTTCATCCACCTGCTTTGGCCTTCACTATCAAATTCTAACGGCATTTCTGATACTCTGGGGCAGCAACTAAGATTCTTAAAGGCGGCTGCTTGTATCATTTAGCGTAAGATCAACCAGGCTACAGTAACCATCTGAGGCTTCCCAGATGAGGAGGGAGGACCACTGCTAAAGAAACTCTCTCTTCCCCAGGCAAGTCAAAATAACAACTCTGCTCCTCTCAAGGCATCTTAATCAACATGAGGTGGTAAAAAGAGAGCATGTTTTGAAGTCAGATCTAAATTTGAATCTCCTTGTGCTACTAGTTTTTAGCTGTGTGAATGTGAACAAGTTACTTTTCTCTGTGGCTCAGTCTTTCTATCTTTAAAATGGGTGTCATGGTGTCTACTCTGACAGGTGCCATGGGTCGATGTGAAGGAATTAAATTAGTTAATGGATGGGAATGTGTGTTACAAAGACTTGCACATATCTTGGTGGTTACTATTGTTGTTGCTGTCACCTTTGGTGACAAGTCATAAAGATGCACATTTTCTGATGTGGAATTCAGGGATACCCCAGGAATGAGAAAGAAGGCTGGATGATGAGGGAAAATGAAGGAATAAAATAGTGCATTGTGGATCTAAATATAAAAGCAGAAACAATAAAGCTTCTAAGGACACTACAGGAGATACGTATATTTTTTAAAATTTTTTTTCAGACAGGGAAAGATTTCTTAAACAAAAACACAAAGATTTCCAAAAATCAACCTTAAAAGTATATATAACATATGTGTATTATAAATTAAGAACTTCTGTTCATGACGACACATCATTAAAAGAGTGAAGAATCAAGTAACAGAGTAGAAAAAGATCTTGGCAACACTTATCACCTAGGAAAAGCTTATTTTCAGGATATGTAAATACCTTATCAAGTCAGTAAGAAAAAGAGAGATAACCCAATAGAAAAATGGGCAGGAAACTTGAACAGACACGTCATGAACGATCTCCAAAGGGCTAGCAAACATATGAAAAGGTGTTCACCCTCAATAGTAACCATAGTAATGCCAGCTAAAACCATGAGGAGAAACTACTACACACCAGCATAGCTACAAATCCAAAAGACAGACAATACCAACTGTTCACCAAGAATGTGAAGCAACCGGAACTCTCATACACTGATGGTGGGAATATGATTTGGTCCAAACACTTCTGAAAAGAGTTTGACATACATATGAACATACACATACTTTAACCCAGCCAATTCCATTCCTAGCTATGTACCTAACAGAAATGAATGCACCAAGACAAAGGGAGAAGAATATTCATGGTGACACTATTCACAATAACCTCAAACTGGTAACAACTCAAATACCCATCAACAAGTCACGATATCATCATCCAGTGGAATGGCATTCAACAATAAACAACCAACACCCTGCCGCGCAACAGACATGAAGCTCCCAAACACAGAGAAATCAGCCACAAAAGAACACACTTCATTTACATTAAGTACAGAAGCAGGCAAAACTAATATTGGTGTTAAAACTCCAGAAAAGAGCTAAAGGGTAGTGATTGGATGAGGAAAGAAGGGAGACTTCTGAGGAGCTGGCTATGTTTTATGTCTTGATCTGGGCACAACTCTGTGATTTCATTGAGCAATTGATTTATGGTTTTTCTTGTGTTTCTTCTGTAGAAACACTATAATTCATAAAAAGGTAAAAAAAAAAAAAAGCAGAAGGCCTCCCTGGTAGCTGCCATCCCTGACTTCATGGGCAACGCCCTCCCTGTCATTGAAGCCCGGAGCTCTGTTTGCCTTGGGATTGGGAGATATATGCTCTGAGCCTCCACCATCAGACCTCCCTCTTCGGGCCCAACCCTGATATCTCCCGCTGGCCTGGGGCCAGCTTCCTCCTCCGCTGGGGTCCTTTGTGCTCCTCAGGTGGAAGCAATTTCCCAGAGAGCTCCACACCCTCACTCAGAGGCCAGGGGGCCTGGGTTTTGTTTCCTCAGCGTCCCCCGTCCCTGTGGGGCTGCTTCAAACGAATCCCATGCAAGACAGAGAAATGAGAGAGTATTAAAAATGTCAGAGGCAGATCCTGAGATACACAGCTGGGTAAATAGAGCTGGTGGAGATGTTTTTATTAGTAGCTTTATGGTTATCCTCACTGGCATTATGGATATAAGGTAGGGGCTGGAACACAGGAAGAGGCCTGAGGGTCTTCTATCCATTTCCGGACCTGTTCATACCAAACCATCCAGCACCCTCAGACTTTGGGGGCTCCCTCAGTTTCAAGGGCCTCTCACCACTTTAGGAAATCGTATACCTTTGCATTAGCCCTTTGCAGAGACATTTCCTTCCTGATGAGAGAAACTTCATGTGCCCTTTTCTCCAGAATTTCTCTAGAAAGCCTCATCCCACCTTGGGAAGAATTGCTATGACATTGTTTCTCTGGCAATTCTTGGTTAGTTTTCAAATGGGAATTAGGAAAAGGGGGTGGTATTCTTGAGGTACACAGGATGGAAGCTTCTCTGATCAAGTGGCATGGCCGATGGCCTCACAAGTCCCCAGAAATGAATGCTATCTCAACAACTAGAATGCCAGCCAGAGCAATCATTTTGTGAACACCCATTAATGTGAGTCAGAGAAAACAGAGTTCAAATTCACGTTTACCAACTTGTTAGCTAGACGACCTTGGGAAAACTATGTAGGCTCCTGTCTTCGCATCTCTAAAGGATAAATAAAATAGTACCTACCTCAGAGTGCTCTCGGGAGGAATAAATGAACATATACCCATAAAGCAATTAGCACAGGATCAGGCAATAGTAAACCCTCAATAAATCAATGTTAGATATTATCAATGGTAGAATATGTCTTCCCAGGAGACATAATAGTTGAACATGATCTCAAAAGATAAGAGTCATACTAATAGTTCAGGGTGTTCTCATTTTTATTATTGTATAACAATCTACCCCCTAACCCAATATCATAAAACAACAGCCATTTTATTATGCTATGAGTGAAAAATTTGGACAGAGCACAGAGGAGATGACTGGTCTCTGCTCCACTATGTTGAAAGTCAAGCGGGAAGATTGACACAGCCAGGACTACAGAATCCACTTCCAAGTGTCCAGCATTTTGGCAGGGACAGCTGGAAGGCTGGGTTCAAAAGAGACCATCAACCGGAGTGCCTACCAGTGTCCTCTTTGATATGGCAGCCTCAGGGCAGTTGGACGTCTCAGCATGCCAATAAAGAAGTCTCGAGTTGCATGGCCTTTTATGACCTAGCCCTGGGAGCAACATAGTATCCTTTCTGCCGTACTCTCTCAGCCAAAGCAGTCAAAAGGACCACCTAGATTCAATTGGAAGGGTCAAAGACACTATTTCCCCATGAAAAGAGTAGCAAAAGATTTGCAACTTTGTTTATATATTTAGTTATTGCTTTGTAAACTGCTACAGGGTTTATTCTGTGACAGGTCCTGACCTAAATCCTTACTACATACAACTGCATTTGATCCTTGTGACAAGCCAATGAATCAAGAATTATCACTTTCATTTTGTAATAGGTAGATGAAGAAACCAAGGTACCAAGTGGTTTCTCACCCAAGGTCAAATAGCTAGTCATTGGAACTGTGTGTTTGCAACATGTTGTCTGACTTCAGTCAGTGTTCTCATCAACCCCATAATATTGAACCCCCCAAATAAGCAGATAGATAGATACAGAGATATAGACAATAAATGACAGGTAGGTAGCTAGATATAGATACACAGATGTCAGCCCTAATTGAGTAAAGTTGAAACTTGAATTCCCAAGGGACTACAAGATCCCTTCAAGCCTGAATCTATACTAGCTCTCTGAAAGAAGAGGTTAATACTTGGGAAACTAAAAGAACACAAATACCCCTGGGATAGCCACCGGAGAACACTGACAAAGGCTCCTAGGTGGTGTCTACAAGTGCTGAACATCTGGCTACTTCCAAATATTTATATGGTGGCCTATTATATTTTGTCCAACTTTCCTTCCATCTGTTTGATAAACACAGCTGGCTTGAAAATTAGTGGTGGAATCTTAACATGAGCAGAGTCCTTACATATTTTTCTCATCCAAATCCCTCTTCATACGAATGTAGAAAAATGGATGACCAAAGAGAGGAAGGGGTTTGGGAAAGTTATCCATGAAGTGACTCTGTCATCTTTATTTGAACATGACTTGAATAGCGTCTATTCTGATTTGAGTAAGATGTATCTTAGGATCCAACAATCCACCTCCAGGAAAAATATTACACAAATCTTTATAGTGCTGATTGTGGTGGAGGGGTGTTGGAAACAACCTAGAGATCCATCTCTAGAGGAATGGTACAGGAATTGTAAAGAATGTATAACATGGAACCCTACACCTTAGTTGAAAACACACACACAAAATAAAAACACATATATTTTAATATATTCATCTAGCAAGGAGAGATCTTAAAAACATGGTGTTGAGTAAAAAAAACTTAAGTAACAAAATAAGATTTATAGCTCAATGATTTTTATGTAAATTGAGCACATACAAAAAACCATACTATATGTTTTAGAAAGAAAAATATCTAAGGGTATATTTCAGACACATAAGTGAATCTCTTTAGATGCTTTTGGTTGGGGAGGGAGATAAGTGTTGGGATTGGGGTAAAAGGAGGAAACACAATAGACACAACACAACACAACACGACATTAGAGAATGAAGTGAGAGAGGTGCCTTGCATACACTAAGTTGATAATATGTATCAAATGAGGAGCAGGATCACCTCTACTGGAAAATAAGGTAAAAAGAAATCTATCCTATGTCTTAGTCCAATGACATAGTGGGAAATACCAGGAATTTTTTGGCTGCACACAACACTCCAGCTTTTGGTCAAAAGTTCATTGAACAAGGTTGAAGGGTGAAAGAAGCATGTCCTTTAAAAATCCTGTTTTCATCAGCAATAATGGGCTTAAGCCACCTGTGAAATATGGTGCCGGTTTCACCTTTCAGGCTCGCAGGAACCTGGTTTCCCTTGGCCTGTCTGGAGGATTTACATCTCAGCGGGTGATCACACTGTGGTCAGCTAGGGAGATCATTTTTCGGAAATGACAGATGAATTTCCATCTTCCCAAAGGAGAGTCTTTTTCCAGCCATCAGACATGCTTTCTGGATGGACCATCCACCACCATATCACAGAGGAAAAGAAGTCCTTTCCATATTTTTAGCACCGTGTGTGCTTTGTAAAGTGTTCTCACAATGATTCCATAAATTGGGATGCATTAAGAATTATTATCCCTCTAGAAAGAAAGTTAAAACATAAAGATACATTTAATGATGTACTGAAAGTCAGACATGCATCTGTTGAATCCTATCTGAGAGCTTTCTAATATATTCCTTCTCATGTGATATCTGTACTTCCACTATTACTAAGCATAATAATTTCATTGATCGATTTATTACTATGTGTCAGGTACTTTACATAAAGGATGTCATTGAATCCTCCTATGTTTGACATACTATTTTATTCATTTGACAGACAAGGAAACTAAGCTAAGGAAGCCAAGTAACTTGCTTAAGATAGCACCGCTAATATGTGGCAGAGCTGGTATTCGAACCCTGCTTCTCAGCTCTTAAGTCTTGCCCCGTAACCACTATACTGTGCTACCTAGATCCCTAAGTCCAATCCATTGTGTACTATCTTTTTGAGATACACAAGCATCTCCTTCATTATTCATGCATTCGTTAAGTATTTATTGATCACCTGTTATGTGCCAGACACTGTTCTAGGCCCTTTAGGGAGAGATACAAGCATGGTGACAGGAGAAATAGGCAAAGTTTCAAATTCTAGATTCAACACTATTTAAGCCTGGGTTCCCCAGAAAACAGGCTGAGACAAAGACTGATGTGTTACTACTTTGCTGGCAAGTGTGATCCAGGGAGCAAGTTAGAAATGGAGGAGTGGATCAGGGAAGGAAAGAGAGCTAACACGAGAATGTGCTGTCATTGAGGCGGCACCAGGAAGGTTTCAAAACTGTTTGAAAAACCACTTGGAATGTGCCTTGGCCCGTCTGTGTGGGAGGAGGAAGAGGACATATTCATCTCATGCTGGCATCGCCCCGAGCTTGATCAAAGGCTCATCCAAGCAGGCATTAAATTCTATTCCAGGTTGAACATGTGTGGGTGAGAAGCTGACTCTCCGTTGAGTTCCACACTGTGACATCAAAAGCAAAGACTGGGGCTGATGCACAGAGTGGACCTGAGGTGGAGCCCCGTGCACTGTTGCACCTGCGTGGAATCTGCTCAGATCCTGCACGGACTCGGACACCAAGCAGTAGCCACACCCAAAGACTGCTGAAGCCAGGGAAGGAAAAGGTGCATCAGAGGTCTCTGCTTACTAGCTGAGTTCCAGAGCCAAATGTTAAATAATAATCACAATTGTAGCAATGACTATCAGTATGAACATGGCACTTGCCACAAAGGACAAACCACGCTGCAGCCTCTGTACGTGCACACATTATACAAAATGTTTTCATGCCTGCAGACAAACCCACCAGCCTTTGCCAGGATCACACAAACTGAGTGTGGACATGAGTATGTTTGCATCGACAGATGAGGAGCTGAGTGGAGGGGTCGTGTTGGTTGCTGGGGTTACCAGACAGAGAGTGATGGATGAGCTGGGATTCAAACTCAGATCTCCAACTCCAGGGCTCTTTCCTTGGTATCTGAAAATTTCAAATTCTTGTCCTATCCTATTTCAGAAAAAGACAGCTGGGCGAGAGGGAAGAACAGCTGCCATCAGCCTCATAAATAAATAAGTTTCTTGCCCCCCTACTGCTACAGAAGGAAGAGAATGAATTCTTTGGTTCTAACTGGAAATAAAGAAAATTTAGCTAAAACATTGTGGGACAAGGGAGGAACATTGTTTTTCCAATTTCATTCAGAAAGGGATTTAACCCATTCAGTTATCTATTACCAGATACTATATGTGTGACTCCAGGTGAGTTATTTTTCTCTATGCCTCAGTCTCCTTATCTGTAAAATGGAAACAATAATTGCACCTAACCCAAAAAATTGCTGTAAGAATTTAAAAAAAAAATAAACAGAACTGAAAACAGTAAGGGATCCAAAAACTTAGCTGTTATTATTGTTACTCTAGACTACTTTTACCACTTGTCCCTGCATTGGTACGTTTCCTGTATCCAGGTTATTTCAACAGCTCGCATTATGCTATTTTGCTTCTCAAATACCTTCAATGGTTGCATTCTATAGCCTATAAAATAGGATCATTTTCCCCTTTTCAGTTCTTTTTTCACAGCTTATGTGCTGTTCTCCAGTCACACACTGCAATTTCCCGCTTTCAGGCTTCTACCATGCCATTCTTTCCATATGGAATACTCTCTTGGCCTAGTTCACTCATCTACTCATTCAATGATACTCAAAGCCATCTCGGAGCCAAGTCCCAAGGCCCAGCCATGGGGAAATAACAGTTAACAAGATAAGTCCCTGTCCTAAGGCACGGCCCTCAAGACAGGCAAATAGGGTTTATCTTCAGAGCCAACTCCAGCTAATTGCAGTTGGTTGGGCTGCTCATAGCCCTGTATTGAGATGGATTCTGGGGCCACCTTCAGGCTCAGCAGTGAAGTCTGCGGTGGTGGTTTATGGATGCCTACCACGGGCAGGAGATACGGAGCAGGAATACTTCATTTGCCATTCCTGGTCAAGGGGGAATTTGACACACCCTTTAGGCTCCTTCTACAATTGTACCTCTTCTATCAAAACGGACTGCATTCTTCTATCTCCGCCCCCAATCAGATGTGCTCCGACTCTCCCTCTGGGCACTCCCAATGCTTTGTCCCTAGAAGAGCACCTATTTTAGCTTTATGTACTTGATGGTAAGACCCTTGAAGGTAGAGATCACTTGCTACTAATCTTTAATTCTCTACTACCTAACACAGTGCCTTAAATATGGTGAAGAATTATCCTCAGACCGGAGAAGTGAGGTTTTCTGGTTTTATGTTGTAATTTTTGTTGGTATTGTTGGTGGTGGTGGTGGTGATAGGATGACAGTGGCGGTGATGTTGGCACTGGTGGTATTGGCAAAGGTGTGATGCCATGGTTAGTGGTGATGATGGCAGTAGTGATCGTGTTGATGGGCTAATGCTGCTGGTTGTAGTGGTGACGGTGTTGTTGCTGGTGCTGATGACGGTGTTACTCTTGGTAGACATGGTGATGATGATGGCGGTGGTGGAGATAGGGATGATAGTTGTGTTTCAATAGTGGTGGCTTTTTTCCTCCACTTCCCCATAAATTGATTAGAATATATTATTATATTGCATTATCAGATTCTTCTAACCACAAGAATCTGAAATCATTTCCTCAACTCTTGAATCCATATAACAACAACATTTCAATACCTTGCACAGGTAGCCCAATTTTTAAGCTATTTACACAGCTCAAAAGAAACAGGTGTAGAGGGGTAGCTATAACAAACCCAGATACATTGTTATACTTGAAGGTAATTTTTTTGCAAAATATATTGTATTGTGAGCAACCAATCATCCTGCTACGCTTCCAAAGACAGCATATGCTGTGTACTGAGAGTTTATTACGAGAATGCACTGCAATGAGTATGTTACCCATAGTATTTCCTTTAATTCTTACAACCCTGAGAATCAGATCCTATTTTACCCATTTTAAAAATGAGTGAACTGTGGCTCAGATTAACTAAGAGACAGTGGCGCAACTTAAATGCTGGCATGTCTGATTTCAGTGCCGCCAGTCTACTTCTCTTGACCTGCAAAGCCTCGGAGGAACTTGGGTGCTGGACCTATCTCAGGTCTCCACTAGAATACTCCTTGGTATTCTATCCCATTGGGATACCATCAGGAACTTGGCATCCCAATGTTCATGGACCACCAATCCAATTCTCATCCTGACACAGCCCACAACCACCTCTCCCTGGTAATGTCAGGCCACACACCCAGAACACCACACCCGAGGCCCCTGTGTTTGCCCCACAACAATGTCCTTGCCTCTGTTCCCTGCCCTGATGAAGCCCCCATGGAAAACACTCTGGCTCTGCTCTGACATCCCCTGAACAGAGTGGCTGAGATAATTTAATAGAACATCCCTTTTGCTGTATCTCAGCCACTTCCTTATTTTCCAATCACTCCAGCATTTTACTCTGCAGCCAAGTATCACTGCCCACCTGAGCCAGTTTCTTCAAAACTGATTAAATCAGTCAAGAAACTGGTTACAAAACCCCCACCTCTTAGGGGAATATTCAGATTCCAGTTTTACGGGATGGACAAGGATGGTGAAATCCTTTTAAGTTCATCTTTTAGAAGCACTTCACAGAATCAAGCAGTATACTTGTCAGGTTAGGAGCAACAAACCACCACCCAAGACTTTCTGATCTCATACATTTTTACCAAAGGCCATTTGGAAAGTAATATTGATGTAGACAGTTTCTTTTACTTGCTAGAACTCATTTGCCACTGGGCATGTAAGATACATAACGCATAAAAATAATGTAATTACTCTTCCTATGCTATTAATATTTTCCATTTTTAATAATTTATTATTTTTAAAGCACAAAGATGATCTTTTATTGTTATAAAACACAACAACATTGGAGAGAAAAAATACACACAATCTTGTCACCCAGATATTGGTGTATCTTCATAGAATTAATTACACACGAGCATAGCTACAGACATAAATATTGATTAGTGTCTTTTTCAAAAAATTGGTATTGTACTCTTTGTCCTGCCATCTTAATTTACTATATCATGAATATATTCTCATTACATTTAGTATTCTTTAATAGCATTCATTTTATTGGCTGCATAGAATTTTGTTATAAGAATAAACTATGATTTCTATAACCAACCTCTTTGTTCTTATGCATTTTAGCTGTTTCTGTTTTTTAACTGTTCTAACCAACACTGCAGTGAACTTCCTTTATGGTAAATTGTTATAGCCAGCCATGATTATTTATCAAGATAAATTTCTGATGGAAGTATTCCTAGAACAAAGAAAACAGACTTTTTAAAGTATAACTGCTTTCAAATATATAATATTTAATAATCAGTACTTTCCACTAATTCATATGAAATATAAATTCTCACTATTATTCCAAGCTAGTGAGATTTCCTGGCCTCATTTTCATAATTGTCAGTGTAGTAAAGCAAATTTTCCCTCCAACTACTTTTAATCGACTTTTCTTTTGCCCTTGTCAATCATCTTTGCCTAGGAGAAAAACCCTCCTTCCTTTGAGAAAGTACAAGCAAAGTCTATTTTTTAAAACAGAATATGAGAAAATGAGAATGTTAATTAAATGTATATTCATAGTTGTTTGCAATATTTATTCTCTGTATTTTTCTGTGTGCTTGAGTTATTACAGGGCTAAAAGGAAAAGATGCAGGAGGAAAAGTATGTAGTGGAAATAGTGGAGACACCGAAGAGAGAATCACCAATTCTCCTCGGGAAGAGCTTAAAAGGATCCACAGAAAAGGTGAGACTTTATCTGAGCCCTGGGAAAAATGAGGAGGTGTGTGTCCAGATAACCAGGAGGCTGGGAGAGACAGGGGGCTCTGAGCAGAGGCGGCAGCCTGGGCAAAGGCACAGGGGGTGAAATGGCCCAGCACAGTTGGGAACACCAGGGGGACTCCTGCCCCTCCTCTTACAAGCACATCCCTTACCTCCTTGCCCCTCAGTTTCCTCATCTCTAAAATGGGGCTAATACAAACACAAGCCTCCCAGGGTTATTGTCATAGTCCATTTATACTGCTCTAAACAAAAATACTACCTATTGGGAAATTTATAAATGACAGAAATATATTTCCCACAGTTCTGGAGGCTGGGAAGTCCAAGATCAAGCAGGCAGATTTGGTGTCTGGTGAGGGCCCCATCTCCTCATCCAAGATGGTGTCTTATTGCTGCATCTTCTGGGAGGTGAAGATGTGTCCTCACATGTCAGAGGGATGGAAGGGCAAGAGAGGGCTCCCTTCAACCTCGATCCCTTTTATAAGGGTGCTAATCCCATTGTGACTTTTAATCACCTCCCAAAGGCCACACCTTTGGGATGAAGTTTCAACATAAATTTTGGTGGAGACCCCATCATTCAAACCAAAGTAGTTCTCATGAAGGGTCTGTGGGAGAAGCACCTATCACAGCACTTGGCACTTGGTAAGCACTCAAAAATTATGAGCTGTAAAAAGATGCATTGCAACATGGTGGGCACATAGGGCACGGGGCGGGGGAGCAGGCAGACAAAGGAGAAATGATACAATTCACTCACTCATTCATTCATTTGTACAATGTTCACTGAGTATAGAGATATGGCATTGAATGTCATGATGCCCTGTCCTAGAAGTGTTCCAATCTACATGGCTAGAGAGGAAGGTAGGATCCCTTCCATACTGGGATTAAATGTGGGTGTCTACATGAAGAGGTGTGGTCCCCGATCTGGAGGGACTGTCCAAGTGACTTAGCATACAAGACCCTTTCATGTATTCAAAGAAAATGTTCTGTGTGTATTGGTTACGATAGTCACAAATGTCATTTCAATCCAGGGTGACGCATACCCCCTAGGGAGCCATCATTCCAGGTAATGGCTGGTGACAGACCTGGAGACTGAAGAGCAGTGTTGTACAGTGGTTAGGAGCCCAGACTCTGGAGCCAGATGGTCTGGATCTAAGTCCTGTAACCAAATCATAAATTCATACCGCGGTAATTCCACCCTCATACGGCTGATGGGAGGATTAAGTGAGTAAACATATGGAAATTACCCCGGACATTGCTTAGAACATAAACACTGTTATGACTCACCAAATCTTGGTATTTGACATGCATTAGATGAATGAGTAAGTGAATGAAGGATGGACTCTCGTAAGCCAAAGATGCACAGGATGCACTCAACATTTTAGAAGGAGCCAACCGTACCTATCATCCCCCCGGAAACTCTCTGAACCTGTCTTTGGAGGAATTCACCTAGGGATCAGTTCAGCGGGACTGTAGGAGATTACATTCCGCACAGGCTCAGCAGCTTTCTGAACGCTCCCCTCCGCGCCAGGACCTCCACACAACCTAAGAAACATTCACCCTGTGGTTGGCGGCGTGCAGAAGGGAAGACTGGCTCATGCAGCTAAGAAACTGGTGGAGGCACCGATTTAGAACTAAGCTGTGTGCGAACAGCCAGAACCACGTGGGTGAAATGCTTTGTTTCATTGGATCCTGATTAGATCTCTAAAAGAGGGGTCTAATCAGATGGCAAAAATGAGATGCCAGGTGACTGGATGAATTCTGAAAAGGTTGAACTGTGTTATGGTTAAGATCAAGGGTGTAAGGGAATCCCGTGTGCCAGCTGACCACAGACAAGTTACCGAAATTGCCTAAACCTCAGTGTCCTCATCTGTGAAACAGAGACAGTGACTATTCCTATGTCTTAGGATTCTTGTTACAAGCTTTGTACAAAGGAGCACCTAGTGCCTGGCACACGGGAAACAGGAGCTGTGACTGTTTCTGCTCAGACTCGTGTAAAACTGTTCATCTACCCTCAGCCCACTCAGTCATGTGCGGGAAAAAACACACAAGCAAAACTGAGGTCAGTTTTTCTGGAATAAAAGTAGAATACCTCTGCCCACGAAAGACACAGCTGATCTTTAGGAACACGAAATGGAAACACTGGGAAGGAGCTAAAGAGCCATTTTACTGACTTTAAGTTGTTTCTCTAGACTGCCCATGAGACAGCCGAAGATGCTGGAAGTAAATTGCGTAGGTGGCGAGTTCTCGCTTTCACATAATTTTCCCCCAAACGGTTTTGGCTCAGGAAAGAACAATGACCCACTTTTTGGCTGCAGGCACTCAAAGGAGCAGAAGAAAGTGTTAAGATTCAATCAACAAACCCATCTGCAGAGAATCCACCTTTAGGTACCTAAAGGAGAACTCAGAGCTCCTTAAAGCCACCCAGCCAGATGAGAGTCCAGATAGTCAGCTATAACTTGGCCAAAGACGCCAAAGACAGCAAATCCAGGAGAGAATTCAGAAGGAAGGACAAGCCAGTAGAAAAGGCAATGCTTTCAGACTGACGAGCAGAGAGCGTACTCACTGACAATCAGCTGCCTAACACGCTGGGGGGAAATGCGACTAGAAATTCTAAGAAGCAGCATCACGATCCAGTGGGGTCCAAGCAAGGTCCAGCCTGAAATGTCAGAATCACAGTAGCTTTCACTGATTATAAATGCTTATTTAAATAGCTATATTTTACAGTTTGTAATTGAAGCAGCATGATATTAGAAAGGGAAAAAATGAATAGATCATAAGTTTACAATTTGATAAATGAACACAGAGTAGAACAGACACACATATTACCATAAAGAGACAGGACCACCCCCCACAAGTCCCTCTCTTGCCCCCCTACAATTATTAACACCTTCCCCACAAGGTACCCAACATCCTGACTTCTCATATCAGGGACTGGTTTTATCTGTCTTCACAGTTTATAGAATGGAGTCATACAATCGTAGGTCACCTTTTGTCTCTGACTTTGTTTGTTCGGCATTGGTTGTGACACTCACCCACGCTGCTGTGTGCATTGCAGATCATCCGTGTTCATTGCCATGTAGTATTCCAGTGTGTGAACCCAGCACAGTTCACCTGTTCTGCTATAAGCGGGCATCAGGGAAGCGCCTCGCTTAGGCTATTATAAATAGTTCTGTTTTAAACATTCTGATAATGTATGTGTTTCTGATGACTTCATGAACACATTTCTATTACATTTTCCACCTTGGAGTGGAAACGGTTGCATCAGAGGGAGACATCATTCAGCTTTAATAGATTCAGCCGATTTCCCTTAATGGTCATACAAGTTTCCACTCCCACAAAAAACATAAGCAGAATGTTTTGAATCATCACTTATTGGAATATTCACAAGAACGAACAGCCATGTTTCATACCATCCCCTCCGCCTGGGAGGCTTTTCACACCACTCACCCCACTCCATCTAGCTAACGCTAACCTTTAGATCTCAGAATAGATGCCACCGCCCCTGGGAAGTCTTCCCTCATTTTCAACAGCTGGGTGCCTCTATGAACCCCGTACTTCCCCTTGCCACGGCCCTTTCGGCAACTTATTTTATTATCTCTCTAATGTCTCCTGCTCTCACTAGAGCGAATACGCCACAAGGGGAGATTGAGCCTTCCTTGCACAAAGTTGAATCCACAGTCCCCAGCCAAGTACTTTGCAGACGTGTTTGCGTCTCCACCACTCACATGGAAGCATCATGTGGGTGGGGTCTTTCATTGATCTGTTTACTACCAAATTCCTCAGCACCCAGAATAGTTCTTGGCATACAGAAGGCACTTAATAAGTAGTTGTAAAGGGAGAGAAGGAAGGGAGGGAGGAGGGATGAAGGGAAGGAAGACTGAAGGAGATGAATGAATGAATGAATAAATAAGTAAATGAATAAATAATATCCAAGAATTCACAGGGTAGGTCCCAAATCGGCTCCTTCAGAGGTGCCCGAGACAGTCTGATTCAACCTGCTTTGCCTGCACCCGTGGACGGAGCCCCTCCCTGGCACTGCCATTTCTCCCTCCAGCCCCCTCCTCTGTCCCGCCCGCACCCCTGTCCAGTTCCCTGCCTCGCATGTTACAGATTAAAAACAACAGTCGAGCTGGCATTTGCTGACTGTCAAACACCTCTTTGAGTTTCCTCAGAACAAACAGACTCAGCCGACTTTTTTGTTTATTTTCCTCCCTTTTCTTAGCCGCTGAGCTGTCCCTGGCATTGTGCAAGAGGTCACACAGAGGGACTGTCAACAGCTCCCTAACGCAGGTTCTCACTCGAGAAAGGGGGTCCCAGTTTTACGGGCTGTGCGCCTGGGCAGGAGGAACACACACACACACTGACTGCTGTTTGTTTTCTCTGACAGGTCTGGCATTTTCCCCTTGGGACGGGTGAAGCTTGAGACGCAGGAGGCCCCTTCCCTAATTGGACATGAAAAACAGTTTGGATAAACAGAGACATGTCACCCCAACTGTGTAATCCCTTCCCAGAGAGCAGGAGGGCTGATGATGTCTTTGAGGGATTTTTTTTCCCCACCTTGTTTTTAAATTATACAAGTTTTACAGTCAAACATTCGTGTATTTTATATAATAAAACGAAAGTCAAAAGTCCCCACTAAAACCTTTAATCCCATACCCCAAAGAAAACAATGACAGTTTCTTGTTTTTATCATACATCCAGTTATTCATTCAACAAATATTTATTGAGTGCCTACTACGGGCCAGACGCTGTTCTAGGCTTTTGGGGATGCCGTGGCAAGTAAAAGTAGAACCTTCTAGGAAGTTTCTCTTTGTAGCCAAAAATTGCAAAATGGGACGTCATGAATAAAGGAGAGACTGGTCATATCTGTGTCATCTCACCCAACCCTCACAGAGTAATTGTACTAGAAACACTGTTTTGTGGCTTAGTTTTCTTTATTTAAAAATATATCTTGAGTTATTTTCTGTATCAGCTCATAAACTTCTACATACGTGTTTCAAGAGTTGCACCGGGCCCCGTTGTGTATATGTTCCCTAACGTATTTAAAGTTTTCTGTAGTTGGATATCTGGGTTGTTTCCAAGCTGATTTCTAGAAGGGAGATTGCTCAAAAGAGGAAAGGGCTAAAAACCTGATGGATGTTGCAAAAGGAGCTAAAGGCTTTGAAAAGCGAAGGGTTTTACTCTCCCCTCGGGCCTCACATGCTCCCCCCATCTCACCTTAAAAGTGGAGGAACTTGTCCTAAGACACTCAGGGATCTGGGGACTTCACTGACATTTCCTGGACATTAAGCTATGCCAAACCTTACAGAACACTGATTTTCACCTGTCTTGCTGAGAGGTAATTATCTAGTCATATGTTGGTTTCCGCCATGAGACCATGTCCTTCTGAAAACCCAGGGTGTTATTAACATCTTTTCAGTACCTAGAATAGGACTAGGGACAGAGTAAGTGCTCAATAAAATTCTGCTGAAGGAATAATTAATTCAAAAGGAATGAATGAATGGACAGGTGTTGGGTGGATGGATAGACAAACAGGTAGGTGGATGAAGGACACAGAGACAGGTGTTTGTGTAAATGCGAGGATGAATGGATGGAAAAGTAGGTAGGTGGATCGACACATAAAAATATGGAGGAATGGATGAATGATATAGAGATGAATTGGAGAACGAAAGAATGAATCAATGGATGAACGGGCAAGTATAGAAAGGAGCACATGCATGAATAAGTGAATGAGTGAAAGGGCAGATGGACAGACTGACGATGACCAACAGCCACATTTACACATTTAACAAACATGACTGCTTACTGAAACAATTCATTGCTTATTGAAGAATTTCCCCTAAGATTTCTTTTAATAAAATACTCCTTGGACACAAGCAACATTATAATCCAGTTTGCACACTGCTGGTGAGGGGCATACCGAATGTGATAAGTGAACGCAACTGCAGCTCATTCCAGATCTTGGAGCTTAGCGAACCACGGGAGTCGAACGGATAGTCCTTCATGGAGGTGAGGAATGAGAAGGAAGGGGTTACATGGCTTCTGGGGAGAGATGTGCTGCCCCATTATCAACGTCTGCCACCCAGCATCTAGAACAGAGAGGATGTAGTGCCAGGAACTCTTTGGACCTAGAAATTCAGTACCTAAAACTACCTCCTTCATAAATACACTCCCTCCCGTGCAGAGTGTTTAAATTCCCAAACAATCGCCAAGGAATAAGAAGGCCCCACCTGGCTCCATAGGTAGCTCAGAGAGCCATCCTTCCAAAAGCAACAGAGATTAACAAGTCACTCCACTTTGGATCAATGTGTCACCAGACTTTTGTCCCAGCTTGTCTGTCAAACCCCTTTGACCTAACCAGGAGCCTCTGGGTCTCCTGGTCCCTCACCCCAGCCCTCAAAGGCCACCAGCTAAACAAACCACCTTGGGAGCCATCGGCGCATCTTCCAAGGCAAACAAGCCTTGGCCCCGGTGAGGTCAGCAGCGAGGAGGAGGAGGGTGAGGCGATGAAGCCAGTGTTTGCCTGCTGCTGGCCTCCTGCTGCTGTTCTTGACTGACAGCAACTGGGGCAGGAATCTAACCTGCTTCTGGGAAGAAAAGAGCAAAAGCAAGTAATATTCATCGAACACCTGCTCTGTGCCAGGTGTTATGCTAGGTTCTGGACAGTATCCCATCTTATCCTAAGAGGTAGGGAGCAATTATCAGGTAAGAAAACAAAGACTCGGAGAGGTAAAAGTGGCTTACCCAAGGTCACACAGCTAGCAAGTGGTAGAATGAGGATTTGAATTTAGGTCTGCCTTTTTCCAAAGCCGTTTTTTAAAATATATTGCAACTTGTGGCTGAAAGGGCAAACAATGGGACCTGTCCTCCAATTTGGGGTCCTCATGATGGAAAAATTTAAATATCAGGGCCTGTGAATGCATTTTTTAATCAAAATGAGAAATACACCAAATGAAGAGCTCTTCCATGGCCCAGTGGGAAGGGAGAAGGGGAAACCGATCGTTTCTGAGTGCTCCAATGGGCAAGAAACCCAAGCCCATCGAGGCCCTTCCATTATGGAGCTTTCAGTCTAGTTAGAAAAAGAGCTACCAAGCAAAGACTCACACAAATAAATCTGAAATTGCAAATACTAAAATGATCAGTGCGCACTGCTGGTACACAATGGGGGATCCAGAATGTATCTGAGTTTCAAGGAGGGCTTCCAGGAAGAAGTGATATCTGAATTGAGATTGGACACACAAGTAGGTATTGGTCAGATAAAAGCAGGTAGAAAGATCAACCCGGGCAGAGAATGTGCAAAGGCCCTGTGGCACAAAACAACACATGGCACTTGAATCAATGAGAGGAGGCCAGCGTGTCTGGAGCAGATAGATTGAAAGGGCAGCTAAGTGAGAAAAGACTGAGAGGTCTTTAGGGTCAGCTCATGCAGGGCCTAGCAGGCCACTGAGGTGGACACAGAAACACATTGTCCAGGTCCTTCTTTAAGGAAAAACATGGCCCCCATTGTTGAGAGCACTGTCAGTAGTTGGCCTTCAGCTATCAGCCCCTTCAAGGACACCCTTTCCCCATAGCAGAGAATGATCTTGCCTAAGATTACACCCCTTTTCAGAGAGACCCACATCTAACGACTGATCCTGTGGGAATCAATTTGGCCATCCCTGGCCAAAGAGGGACAACTCTGAAGGGCCACTCTAGCTCCAGAGTTCTCTATAGGGCTGGTCAGCATTGTTGTCACCTGCATCCCAGCTCAACTTCTCCCTATGGCCACCTGTCCTCCATTCCCCTCCTCTCTATGGCTATGGATGCCAAGAGCACACCTGAAGCATCACCATCTCAGAGTCTGCTTTCAGGAGAACCCATCGGGCTACTGCCATGCAAGGAGCTCAGCTTATACCGTAAGAGCAACGAGACCCGAGGGAGGTTTTTAAGGCAAAGGTGATGCAATCACATGTGGGTTTTCCAATGCAGAAATGGATGCTTCCTTTCTGCCATCCCCAGGTCTCCCACAATAGGAGCGCTAGACCCTGGAGTCTTCCCCAGATAGATGCATGGGAGGAAGAGATATCAGATGGTACATATCTCATGGTCCAGAGTGAGGCTGAAGTCCATATAAGTCACGAGCCTGGCCAAGCCAGTCCCTGGACTTGTGGAGCACCGAGAAGTGTCTTGCCCACTGTGGGGGACATGGAGCTAAGAGGTCACAGGTGTTGCACAAGGCTTACACCCAACACTCCCACCTTGCAACAACCAATTGACTTAACCTTTCATATCTGACACAGCCAGTCACACAAAATCATTTTGATGTCCCCTTTCCATCCTCCGCCAATTGGTCATGCTGTCTATATTTAGAAAACATTGCAATAGCCTCCTGCCTTTCTTCCCTCCCTTGATAAAGAACCACATATTTCAGAAGTATTAAAAAGATACTTACAAATAATGTTTAATGATATGGAAAATTCTTCAGAATATATGTTTGACACAGTTTTTAATAACGTGACCCAAACTACAGAATGACATCAATAGGAGGAAAGAAATGCCCTGGAACATCACGAGGGGTTGTGGTGAGTGTCACAGGGGCTTAGGGCACCAGAACGCCTAGACCACAAACCATCTCCAAAGCAGATGTCCGAAGACACACAACACACGCACGGACTACGGGTAATCTGAAAGTGCTGGATGGACATTCAATATGCATTCGATGGATGAATGAATAAATGAGTGAATGAATGAACTATTTTAAGCCAGACAGTGACAAGGTGCACTCGCCATTTTAGAAAAGGAGCTAACCATACTCACCATTCACCTGGGAAACTCTGGAACCCCCTCTTCGGAGGAATTTGCCCATGGAGGAGTTTAACAGGCGAGTTCCCATAGATCTCATTAAGCAGAAAATACTGCCAATAAAAGGTGAAAGCACACCTGTGCATCAGGTAAAAGAACACCTCTGCTTCAGGTAAAAGAAGGGATATCAGAGGTTATTGATAGGAGGCCCTGAAGAATTTCTGGGGTTCCCGGTCTTTCCTGACCTGCAGGTGCCAGACAGTGTGTCCCCATGACAGCAGGAAAGGTGGGGGATCTCAGCCAAGAGCATCCTTGGGCTCCACCCCGGGCTAAATGGGTCATGGTGTGGGTGAGGAGTGTGGTTCTTAGTGGGCAACCCAACTTGGTAGTCCAATACAAGTCTGACACAGCCATTGTCTCTAGAAACTTCTTTTCTACATTCTTTCCCACAAAACATTTATGTGCCTAGCTCAGTACTAAGTAGCTGGGAATAATGTCTAAGATCTGGCCCTTGCCCTGAAGCCCTTCTGCTAAAGATAGGTCATTATTTCTGAAAAGCTAACTTAAATATACTACAGCCAGTGCAATTCATTTTTCAGACATTATCTCACAAATGATCTCTAAACACATGAAAAGGGTAGAGTCATCATTCTAGGTAGCTGAAAATGCAATAAATACAATTAATTTTTCAGACATTATCTCATAAATGATCTCTAAATACATATAAAAGGGTAAAGTCATCGCTCTAGTTAGATGAAGTAGAGACACGAAATTGTTTGGCACTTGGTAGGTGCTCAATAAATATTGAATGAATAAATGCACTAACCATCTAGGGCAGAGACGGATTACCTGCTCACTCAACTCACTTCTCTTTCCTCTCAGGTACACAGCGAGACAGTATTTCCCAGATTCTCTTGTAGTTTGGGGTGGCCACGCGACAGAGTCTGGTGAACAGGACGTCGCAGAAGTGGTAAGTGCCATGTGCAGGCCTGGCCCATAAAAACTGCCCATGAGATCCTCTGCCAGCTAAATGGAGAAATGGAGGCCTCAGAGGAAGGCAGAGCCACAGATGGAAGGACCCTGGGTCTCTTAGTGACTGCATAGAAGACATCCCACCAGTTAGGAGCACCTGATTGACCTTTAGTGTGAGATGGATGAACTTCCATTGGGTGAAGCCACTCGTGTGTTGGGCTCATCTGTTAAAGCAGTAAGTTTATCCTGCCTTAGCCCCCAATCCCTCCCTATTGGCGACTTTCAGACCCAGAGCTAGCACTTACGGCACCCTCATGTGAGTAAGAAAAAGGCACCCCCAGCCCCTCTGAACCTGTCCTCTGTCTCTTCATTTCCACCAACACTG
>NW_012154285.1:9066573-9167363 GCF_000956105.1 Propithecus coquereli
CTAACTATCCCACCACATGAGGCTGTCATAATAACTATTATTTTATTCTACAACTCTACCAGGGACTCCCTAACTAACCAGCTATGTATCACTGGGTGAGTTGCTTTGCCTTTCTGGGTTTGTCTCCTGATCTGTAATATTTCAGCTGGATGTCCCCTTAAAGCCCCTTACAGTCCTCAATATTTATGACTTCACAATTCCATAAGGTATTTACAGAAGTCACTGTCACTGGGGAGACAGCACAGAGCTCTGCTACCTGCTAGCTGTGTGTCCCTGGGCAAGTCACTGAACCACTGTGCCCCCGGCATCCTCATCTCTGTGAGTGGGGGTCATGGTGGTGTCTACGTGGTCAGGCCGTACAGAAGATTAAATGAGTTAATCCGCACGAAGCAGTTGGTATGGGCACCCCGTACAACACAGTGATGAAACACAGTAGTGCTGGAACCCGAGCTCAGCGCCTTCTCCGTGACTCAGTTTCCCTAGCAGTGAAATGGGGCTGTCAATGGCGCACCCCTCACAGAGCTGCTGTGAGGACTGAGTTAAGTCACTGTTCGGCAGGGACTGGCACCTGGTCAGCCTGCAATATAAAGTAGGTTATTACTGGTGTGGGTGCTGCTGCTGCAAGACAGTGCCCTGAGACCAGACGAGGTAAACTCAGCAGGTGAAAAGGCTCCTCCTACAGGGGTTTAGAGTCTTTCAAAACTGGAAAGTTCAGAAAGCCAGAGACAGAGAACTGATTTGCAAAACCACTGCAACAGGGCTCTGCCCAATTCCCAGTCCCCTGCAGCCCAGGGAAGCTTAGAAGTCAAGGGGGGGAGGAGACCGGGAGGCAGGGAGGGTAAAACTGGAGAGCAGGAAGGGCTCGGAGTTCATCAACGCCACTCTGAAGACTACAGGAAGACGAATAGGGCCCCAAGGCCTGGGGGATGAACAAACACGATCTTTGTGATGTGCCTTTGTTGAGTAACCAGGACAAACTCTCTGTGTGTGTCTGTCTTCCTTCCTTTTATTCCGCTAATGAAAGAGAAAGAGAAGAAAGCTTTCCCTTTAGAAAATCAGGAGACAAGGAGAAAACATTAAATGCTGAAACCCCAGAGGGCATCTTCAACATCTACCCACACAAGGCAAATTCCTGATCTCTCTAAATCCTTCCAGCAGTTCAGTGGGCCAGGTGTTGGCAGCTAAGCGAACGATCATCACACTGGAGGATGAACAAGTTCAGGTTGCCTCTCAGCACCCCTAGGTGTCAGAGCCAACGAGAGAGAGAAGGCCTTTTCTCGGTGATGTTCTAAGGGGTTTGAATGAAGGGTATTTGAGGACAGGGAGGTCTGATAGGACAAATGAAGTCAGGGAGCACTTTGCAGCAGTAGCCCAGTTCTGGGAGCCTGAGATCTTGTCTCAGGTTTGCCACCCACCTGCTACATGACCTTGGGCAATTCCCTTCTCTTCTCTGAGCTTTGGTTTCCACATCTGAGAAATAAAAGAGAAGAAACAAATGGTGTCTCGGCTTCCTTCTCCCCTTATCATTTTGTGCTGAGGAAGTTAGGCCGAGTTCTGAAACAGCCCTGGGAGATTACACTGAGAAGGCATTTAGAGATGATTACAGTGAACCCTTCTGCAGTGATGTTCGTCTGTATCATCCACATCCATTTAATATGGTGCCATGTCTTACCAGGCCTCCTTTTATGAAACACAGAGCAGATTGTTCTAGTTTATTCTTTTCTTAGGCTTCAGTTCAGAGAAGAGATCAGAATCCCCAGTGAGAAAGACTGAAAATGGAAACATTTGTTCTGAGAATGCAATTGCTTAAATGATCATGCATTTATCCATAAAACAATCCAGTCATCCATCCATCTATACATGCATGCATGTGTTCATCACCCATCCAATAATCAATCCACTCATCAATTTATTCCTTTATCTTTGTACCCATACATAGAACCATTCATAAATGCATATATACATACATACATAACCAACAAGGGTCCATTCACCCATCCATTAATTCATTCAGTCACCCAAACACCCACCCATTCATTGACCTATTCAAACGTGCATGCACACATATACCCATCCATACACACGCACACATTCTATTGTCCGTGCATTTATATAACATCCATACATGTTTATCTACCCATACATCCATTTAAATACCCATTCATCCATCCATGCACTCATCCAGTCATCCATGAACCCACGTATGCATATTACCTACACACCTACCTACCTACCTACGTACATACAATACACACATACAGTACCTGCAGCCACCCATCCATCACTTATCCATCAATGCTCCCATCCATTCATCCATCCATTCAGCGATGCACCATCATCCATTCATCCATCCACCTGCTCTTTGCAAAACCATGGAAACATACAGAGAGAAGATCTTCACCCACACCTTTGAGGAGCTCACTCTGTTGTGATAAGCAGACGAGAGAACAAATGCTAACAATACAGTGTGCAAATCCCTGTGATAGAAAGTAAGGAGACATGGATGAGAAGGCAGAGAAAATGTAAGTTCATAATCACAGTTACAAACTAATAAACCATTCCTACGTGCCTCATTCATATCTTACACTGCACACCAATTTTATGAGCTTGATGTTATTATATTATTTTGGTGGAGGGGGTAACGGAGGGTTAAAGAGGCTAATTAATGTCCCCACAGTCACACAACAGGCAAGTAGCGAGGCAGCTGGGACTCCAACACCTTGTCTCAGAGCCAAAGCCCTTTACCTCCCATTCACCCACCTATGAGGGAAGAAGCAGGAACAAAAACAGAGGAAGTCAGAAACCCCAAGGGACCTCCAGAGACCCCCCCTGTTTTGGTGGGCAAATGATATTATATAGAGAACCAGTAATGCACCCATTCCTTTTTTTAGGGAATGGAGACTCTAACACCCCGTGGGAAGTAGAATTATGATCCCCTCAAAGATGTTCATGACCTTGTGCTAAAAATTTTACATATGATTTGCAAATATTTTCTCCTACTCCAGGAGCTATAACTTCACTTTCTTGATCGTGCCGTTTGAAGTACAAAAGTTTTTCATTTTGTCGGACTCCAGTTTGTCTATTTTTCCTTTGGTTGCTTGTGCTGTCGGTGTCACTTGAATAATTTTTAAATGAGAAAATAATATGTGTAAAATTTTTAGCACAAGGATTAGCTTATAGTAAACACCTGGATCGATATTGGTCTGCTATGACTCATAATATGAGGCGGCTCTAATCCAGCGGCTGTTGCAAGCTCTTGCATGTTCGCTCTCCCATTGATTACTTCTAAAGCACCCTGGAAAAGTAGGGATTGTTAGCACCCATGCACTGAGAGGTTAAATGATGGTAGCTGGCTGGGCCAGGATACACACCCAGGTCCCTGTCAAACCCCAAGACAAGTGCTATCCCCAGCACCCAATAGCAGTGTCATCATTTTTCTTCACTCTCTGAGCTGGCAGAAGACAGAGCCTACATATTGGCACCCGACTCGGGAAAGGACCAGAGCATACTCATAGTAGTGCAGTGCAGTGCCTGGTTGAAGAGGGGACAAAGACATCCTTATAGCAGCTCAGGGTCCTGAGGTGGTTGCTATAGGCTGAGTGACTTGGAGAGGGGAGAGAAGTCCCTGAGACCTAGAAAAACCAGGAAAGGCTTCCTGGAGGTGGTGGCTCTTGACAGATGATAGAATTTGCGTGTTTGAAGCAGGAAGGTCCTAAGTAGGTAGAGATGGGTAGGTAGAAATGACAAAGAGACAGTCCAGACTCAATAAAAAAGGTTTGTGTTGAACAAATGGAGACACAACTTGTAATAGAAAACAGTGGTAATCGTAACAACTATAACAATGATTGTTCCTATGCCAGGTGTTATTCTAACGCTTATGTGAACTCGTTTAATTCTCATAATGATCCTTCGAAACAGGTGACATGATCATCCCCATTTCACAGACGAGAAAACCGAGGCACGGGGAGATTACGTAATTTGCCCCAGATTACAAACTAGAACCAGGAGAAAACCAAAACTCGGCCAGCAGGCTTGCCACAAGTGGTAGAAGGCAATGGAAGATCGAAACCACTGGAGAACGTTTACATCAAGGGCTATAAATCTAGAAGTGCATGAGTCACGATTTTGGGGTTCACATCATGACTCTACCTGCTCCCTGGCTATGGAATCCTATCCGAGTTCCTCAACTTTCCTGAGTTTCTCAGTTTCTATACGTGGAAAAGAGGACTTGAAACAGTTCGCTCAATCCTCAGAGGGTTGACGTGGGGATTTCCAGAAATCAGAGTTGTCCAAGCAGGTAATCAGTAAATATTTAGATTAGAGAGACGCTGACATTGTTTTCTTTTAGGACGAGGGCCTCTGAAACCCAAGATGACAGTCAGCTGAGGCTCAAGGATATGAGCCAGTGTGCTGTGGACACGACCCTGTGGGTACAGATCCCAGCCACTTCCTAGCTCTGTGCCTGGAGACAGGTCACTTGGTCTCTCTGACCTGTGATGTCCACATGTAGAAAGGGGCTGGAAACAGGCCGTCTCCAAGGGTCCTGAGGACTGAATGAGTCAATAATGCTGCTGCACAAAGTGCTGGCAGCGGGGCCTGGCGTGGGAGAACTCAGGGTGCGGCTCACTGTCTTTGTTGTGAGGAGTCGGGCCAAGGGCACCCCCCCAGGACCTCAGAGCACACAATGTGAGCGTTTTCCAAGGATGGCCAGGCAGGCATGGTGCGTCACACACCCTCAGAGGGAAGGCCACCTGTGCCAGCTTTTATGCTGCCATCCATAGCTGTGGGTGTCATGGCCTTGGAGCCTGCTGCCAGCGTTTCACTCCAATGTGCACATGAGCTCTCAAAAAACAAGGCGGCAGGCCTCGTGCTGCAACTAGAAAGACTCCAGCAACCACCCCTGCCCCCGCCAATACACACACGTGCGCACGCACGCACGCACGCACGCGCGCGCGCACACACACACACACACACACACACACACACACACACTCCCACTGGGAACCTGCCATTGTGTGACGCCGTCTGAACTTTCTACTCCTGTTCATGCTGGAGTCAGCACCAGCGAGTGATTGCTTCCCAAGTCCTATTTCTGGCAGTTTTGATTTGGAGGAGTTAGGGAGGGCACGGGGTGGGGGCAGGCGGATATTGTTGTTTTTCGGAAAGTCTATTTAAAAAACAGAATGCCGTGACTGGTTGGGTTTGAAACAATGAGGATAAACACACGTTGTTGGTGATGTTTTTCCCTTCATTCGTTTGGGCTTTTGTGGAAACCCGAATCTGAAATGACGATGGACATTGGTATCCTATCGTGGAGATAGGCTATCTATCTATCTATCTATTTATTTATTTGTTGCCTTTGTTTGTTAGAAAGAGAAAGAGATCTCAGAAGGGTTTGTAAATATTTGAATCAGCTCCCCGGTGAATTCTCCTTGAGCACCTACACTTGTCAGTGGCAACCCTGGTAAAATCATAATTAGTTCGTTGTGTGCATAATTAGGTATTTGAGTCGTGTCTTCCTCTAGCCAGGCAGAGGGTGTCAGTTACCTCGACAGGATGTGTTAGACCACGGGGCAGGCAGAAGAGGAATCTGGTTTTGGCTCTGGTTTTTACTAGCTGTGACAAATGATTTCACCTTTCAGAGCCTCTGTTTCTGTAAAACAAAAGCAATAAATTGCTTTCATTCATTCATCCATTTGCTTATTCAAATATTATCCGAGTGCTAAATTTGGACTGGGCCCTATGGTCTAGGTACTGCAGACAGAGCAGCAAACAAAGCAAACCCAGATTGCACCCTCATTCTTGTGCAGGGTGATAGAGGATAAATAAAATCAATCAGAAGACTATATAGTAAGTTAGAAAAAGAAAAATTAGAACAGGAAAAGGGGATAGGAAAAGTGTGTGAGTGTCTGTGTGTGGAGTAGGGGGTCTAAAGTGGCCCAGAGAGGACTTACCGAGGAGGTGACATTTGAGACAAAATCTAAGAGATGAGACAGCAAACCATGCAGATACCGGGGAAAGAGTGTTTCAGGCAGTAGCACAGCATGTGCAAAGGCCCTGAGGTAGGAGTTTGCCGGGTGTCTTGGAGCAGGAGCAAGGAAATCAGGAGTGGGTGGGACGGTCGGGAGTAGGAGATAAGGTCGCCGAGACAACTTTGTAGAACGGTCATGAGTGTTAAATTATTGTAGGAGCTGAACACATCCTGGAAGTGCAATGACCAGGTTTTAGACAGTGAACTCATGAAAGTGAGCAAATAAAAAATGAATGGATCACTCATTTATCCATCAGGACACTGGGACTCGAAGAAGTCCACGGACTTGCCTAAGCACATTAGCTGGTTTGTGATGAACTTAAGGCTGGACTTCAGGATTCTGTTATTATTCCAACGGTTAATGTTTCCTACATTATTGATACAGACTGAAAATCTTGATCAATGCCCTCCCCTAACCCATCACTAAATGCCAACGGTTGCCATCATGAAATGAAGGGATTCTGCCACACATCCTACAATGCTCAGGATGGCCCCTCACTACAAAGAATTATCCCACCCCAAATGCCAGTGGTGCCAAGGCTGAGAAACCTTGGCTGGGGGAAGAGCCCCAAATCTATTGTTGTTGGGTTTTTTTTCCCTCTCAAACTCCCATTGTTTTAAACTCTGTGGTGATTCCCAAGGGTGTGTGGAGAGCTGATAGTACAAGAATGAATGGGGGTTGGGACCCACCAGCCCCTCCACCCACTGGGGGAAGGGGAAAGGAATTTCTGGCTAGGATGAAACTCAATCCTATTTCCCCTTCCAAGGATCTTTGTTGAAGGTATCAGCGTGGACTTGGGGGAAAGGGTGGAGCTAGGAGCACAGTTTTCCAAAATAAAGTCACAGATAAGAGATTAAGATCCATGAGACTGTTGCTCTTCTATTTAGAACAAAGCCTTTATCCAGGGCTTCCCCCAGGCATGGAGGGCTAACAGATATTATCAGGGTAACACATGAAAATAATAACATCTTACCGCAGAAGGGTAGGTCTTCTGTCCTACCCAGAGCTCAGTACATTTCCATCCAAACTAGCTCGTGGCCTTTCACAAGGGTTGGGTTATGGGGTCAATTTATTAAAGCAGTTTGGAAGGAAGGATTGGGGCTGAGAGCAACTTTTATACCACACTCAGTGGGAGTACAACAGAGACAAGGAAGAAGATAAGTTTTCTTGACTCTCAGCCTGCTGTTCCATTCATTCATTCATTCATTTATTCAACAAGTATTTATTTACCAGGTGGCTACGGTGTGTCAAGTTCTATGCCAGATCTTGGAGACCCAACTGTGGACAAGGTGTGGTCCCTCACCTCTGCAGGAGAGGGGGGCTCACACTCCAGTGGGAGAAGAAGACAAATCCACAGATACCATGATATAGGGGCTCTTCTTCTGGAAGCCAAGGACCACACGGAGGGATGGAGACTGCAGTGGGAAGGATTAGGAGTGTGCGGGAGCTGAGGGATGTAGCTACTCAATCCAGGGAGTTCAAGGAGGGCTTGCTGGAGGAGGTGAGGTTTACTCCAGTTCCTCCACCTTGACATTATTTGATATTTTGGATAATTCCGTTTTGTGGAGGCTGCTCTGTGCACTGCGGGTTGTTTAGCGGCATCCGTGGCCTTTCCTCATTATTAATAGATGCCAGTAGCATCCCTCTCCAGCTGTGACAACCAGACATCGCCAAATTGTCCCTTTGGGGGCAAAACCATCCCCCGCTGCCCCAGAGAGAACCACCGGTCTAGACAGAGATGCAAAGGAGCTGCCCTGGAAGGCCTGGACCAAGACACCATGTGGCCTTGAATGCTCAAGCCATGGTAGGAGTTTGAATTTTACTCCAGGACCCAGGAAGCCACTGCGAGGCTGAACATGGGTGAGTGGCATGATCTGTTCTTGCCTTTCAAATGGATGGGAGAGCAAGGGTGGCTCAGGGAGACCAGAAGCAAAGTCTTCCGCAGGGAACCAGTCTGGGGCCGGCAAGTGACCGCAGCAGACCTCGCTTGGCACCAGAGCTACAGAGGGGAGCCCCTCCCCAGGCAGGCCTGGGTCCCCGAGCTGACACATCCTCCCGGGCAGTGGTCCAGACACTAGGCACTGAGCCAGGGAGGAGTTCCTCTCCCAGGTCCACTGGCTCCAAGGGACAATGCTGATGTCCCCACTGCCCTGTGACTCAGAGCAAAGGGCCTTTCCCTTTCTGGAAAGATCGACCATGGCCCAGTTTTCACAGAGGATTAGGTGTCAAAGAGAGAACATGGCACTTTCGCATCAGAAGCAAGGCACCGTGGGAGTTCTTTTGGCTGAGTCCATGGTGGCCAAAGGGAAGGGGACTTCATATCAGAATCCTGTGACATGCCAGGCAGGGGGCATGCCGGACACTTGCCTACAGAACCCCATGTTTAAGCACAGAGCACGCTGTCTTGTCACGTTATCTACTACGCATGAATAATCATTTTTCAAGGAATTACACTAAATGCACTTAAATATTAACACTAAACTATGTTAAAACTTATTTTCCATGACTTTCCCTGTGAATATCAATTATCACTGTTCTGAAGAGGTACTGCCCTCTTAAAGATGAAGAAATAGGCTTACTGGCGTGATGTGAATTGCCCGAAGTCACTCAGCTAGGAGCTGAGGACCGGGAGACATAAAAAGTCAGTCTAAATCTAAAATCCGAGTTTCTCCACTGTTACTACTCAGCCTTTGAAAGCCCGTGAGTCGTCACACATCAACATTTAAGACTGTAGGTATTAACACTTCTTAAAATTCCAGGTGTTGGAATTATCAGGAACTATCATTCTCTTTGTACTTTATTTTTCAAATTTTTCGAAAGAAAAAAATTGAGAGCGGTAGCTTTGCAGGTAATCAAAGTAATAGTAATGCATGCCAGTTATGGAATGACTACGACCGTATTACATACAATCCCTCTCTCCAGGCTCAGACCCATGCTATAAAGTCGTGCTGTTAATGTCCCCATTGTACAGATAGGAAAATCAAGACTCGGAGCGCCCTCCCTCTAGGAAGTGGCAGCGCCAAGAGTCAAGGTGAGGGTCTGTCTGACTCCAAAGCCCTTGGAGAACACAGCAGGGTTTTTAGTCGCTGCTCACACCATGCGCTTCGTTCTCCTTGGGCTGAAGCAGCCCTGACAATTGCAACCAGGAGAGACGTGGGCAGGACACCGCCGCCTGTGCCCAGCGCCTTTCTTTTCTGGAGAATAACAAAGCTTTTATGCAGCGCCAGACAAGGATCCCGGGCTCTCAACCTGGCCTTGGGAATTCTCAATAGGAATAGGCTTTTCCCCAGCCCTTTCAGACCTGCAACTCTTCTGCAATCTTAGACACTAAGAAAGGTCACTCAAAGACATCCACCAAGCCCTTTTAAGAAGGCTGTGCCAGAGTTCTCTTTAAAACACCCAGAGCCATCATCTAAACTATTGCAAGATCAAGTCGCTCCCTGCTTAGAGCCTCTACCTTTCTTTTTCTTTCCATCAGATCCAAACTCCTTATGCATCCCCTGCTGACTTGGCCACCCCCAAATCCCTACCCCTCTCTCCCTTGTTGACCATTCTGGCCTCCCAGCTGCTTCCCACACATCCCACACTCTCCGTGGGCCTTTATACTCACTGTCCTCTCTGCCTGAAACGTTATTCTCCCATTCTTCCCTGGCTCCATCTCCTCCTTGGCTTTCATCAGGCTGGTAGAAGGGAGCCATGGAAGGTTTCAGAGCAGAAGACTGCACAAGAGAAAGAACTCACTTGTATGGAGTACTGACAATGGAGCGGGCAGCATTTGGCATTTAATTCCATCCTCTCGACCACCCTAGCAGGTTGTTTTACAGATGAGAAAACTGAGGTCTAAAGAGGCCCTGTGCTTGCCCGGGGCCAGCCAATTTCCGAGGGAGGAGGTGAGGTTTAAGGCTCTACCCACGGCCTCCCCTGCTCCCTTGCCCTCTCCATGCCCTTGGTCAGAGCTCTTTGAGTCATGAGCTTGGGAAACTGTTGCAAACTCAGCTCTGGGGCAATTCAATTGTCCCCATGGAAGCTGGCAGCCTTCACAAAGCGTCGCTAACCTCCCAGGAGGCAGAATACACCACGCATTTGGACTTCTGGTGCAGCTAGCCAATTCACTGGAGAACGGAGACGCAAAAGCATCTAGGAGCATAAATCCAACCAGTAAATCTGGGGATTAAGGGCCTCTTCGCATCCCTGCTACCTGTAATTACAGCCCCCAACCAAGAGGAAGCCTGGCAGATGGAGGATAAGGAAGGATCCAACCGGTAACTGGCAAAGGAGTCTTGTCAAGATGGTTTATGGCCCTGCCTTGGGCCTTCCCAAACGACCTTCTGCTTGCTCTCTGTCAACCCTGGGCCCAAGGGCAGCTGTCCTCCCAGGTTATCTGCTCATCTGCAGCATGGGGCTAAAGAACCAAACAAGGCTTAAATCCCCATGCAGGGCTTGGGGGAGATTAAGGCGAGACTCCCAGACACCACTTGGGGGCCTGAAGGGACGTCCACAGAGCAGAGAAGGTGTGTGGCCTTTGATGGAGCTGTCATCTGACCTCGACAGGCTCAGAGAACACTGCCCAGCAAGAAGGACACTCGTGAGACTGCAGAGGCAGAAAGAGGTCCCACCTCTGAGAGGTGCTGAACTCTAGAGAACCAGAATGACCTGATGTTTTTACTCACTCAGTCCCACAGACTCCCTAGAAAACCTAAATGTCTGAGACACATGGCACTCTCCATAGCAGGATCAGGAACTTTCTTCTGGGGAGGGGCAGGTGGCAATTATTTCCGACTTTGCAGACCAGAAGGTCTTTGTCTCAACTACGCAGCTCTGCCGCTGTAGCACAAAAGTGGCCTTAAACAGGATGGAAATGAATGAATGAATGAGTGTGGTTGTATTCCACTGAAATAGGCAGTGATCCAAATTTAGCCTCAGGGTCGTGGTGTGGGGACCCCTGCTTTACAAACCACGTGAGATCCTCAAACGTCTGTGTCAACATTTCATGAAATTGTCTTTTGTCCCAGGTAGAAAGAAAGTCCTTCTTAAGGGGGAAGGTTTTCCTGAAAAGGAGAGTAAATGTGGGTTTGCTTCCTTCCTGTGACCTACTTTCCCTGGGCCATGGTGTCGGCCCCGCACCCCACCACAATCCGGAGTTGGCAGGAATCATATGTTCTGTTCACTAAGGCATCTCCAGTGTCCCAGAAACGCTTGGCACACAGTAGGTGCTTCATAAATAATTGCTAAATGGATGCATCTGCTGAGCTTCTAGCTATAACCCAAAACATTCAGGGCAGGATTTTTTTTCTTCTTCCACCCATTCAATTATAGCTCTGCTGTTGCAGCCTGGCGTGTCCTGGAAGCTTTGAAAAGGGTTCAAACTGGATTTCTCATGCTTGGCAGCTGTCCTGTGGTTGGCCACTTAGACAAGTTAGAAATGTTCTTTCCTCTCCCTCCCTTAGCTAACCTAGCTGTAAATCACTATCCAAAGATGTAAATTGGTAAGTAGAAGACACTCTGGTGAACATTGCCACATGAATCACTCTGCGAATGTTCCATCTTCAATTACTTATGAAAAGCAGACCAGATTTTCCTAATTGGGCACAGTGAACATGTGTTAATTTTATAATTATTAATTTTATAATTAGAACTTTATTTAAAAAAAAAAAGCACTCTTTTTATGTGCAAACTAGGATAGAAACCCAAGAAGAACTTTCCTATAAAATACTTGGCAAAATTTCTCAAACTTCCGGGCAAGCACTTGGGTGTTTGTTAAAAATGCCATTCCCAGACCCCACCCCCAGCTGCTCTTTTGGCAACAGGTCTGGGGTGGTGCCTTCGACTCTAAAAGAACCAAACAAGGAGGGTGCATTTAGAGGACACCCTCCCCGCCACACCCAGATAAGTCTGATGCAGACAGAACTGGACCATGCTTAGATAAACTGCTGTCCTCTTCAATGGCTTTAATTGGCTGCTGTTGGTTGCTGTACCTTTTGAAAGTTCAAGACACCAGAAGCCACCCTCACCTGCCCTAAAAATGACTCTACACTTTTGAAAAGGGTCACAGACATCCTGTGGCTGCTCCCGAGGAATCCAGCCTGTGAATTAGCTGTGAAGGCCTTTTGCCCCCAACTCCCCCAGTCCCTCTGCTAGGTCACCTATGCATGGAGGTACCTTCAACTCCAAAGCAACTTAGCCTGCTTAATTTCCCTAATTGCCACCCCAGGCTGTAAATTTCACATTAATGCTCTACCAGGTGATTCATGTGGTAAATTACACACTTGAGATTTCATCAAGATTTACCTTCTAATCCTAAACTCACTTAAGATACTAACGCCCACACCCCCAGACCTGGCACAGCTGGGAGAGAGGTACAGTTAGGCCTAGGGACCTCACACAATGCCTCCTCCTTGCATCCCTGTCTTCACCTGGATTTTCTCCCTGTCATCTGTCCTTGGGCAATTCCGACACTCCCTTCCCTGCAGTGGGCAGGGCCCTACTTGCAGACAAATGCCCTGATCATGGCATCCACTCCCATGGATGGATTACAGGGCAGACAGGAGGAATAAAATAGACAAGGGATTCAGCCTCCTAACCGCCTCTTAACAGGTGTCGTCACATTCATCTCTGCTTATGCTACTCTTACCTGATGGAAGCTTCCAGACTAATCTTCCTAAAGCACCACTTTGATCATCTTGTTCATAGCTCAAACACTTTCCATGGCTCCCACTGACTATAGTGTAGAATCCACACTCTTTACCTAGTCCAGCCCTGCTCTAGTTATCTATTGCTGCATAACAAACCGTCCTAAGCTTAGTGAAGTGACATAACAACACTCATGCGTCATTCTCGTCACCTGTGGTTCTGCAAGGCAGCTGGGTTCAGCAGGGCAGATTGTGCTTAGAGTCTCTCCTGTGGTTGCAGTCAAAGAGTGGCAGGGTCTTGGAGTCACCTTGAAGGATTTTTATTTTACACACATGGCACCTGGGCTGGGCAGACTTTAAACTGCCAGGGCTGAAACAGCTCAGGCTCCTGGGACATCTCTATTCTCTGTGACCTCTCCATGTGCTCCCTTCACTATGGTGGCTTCAGGGTACACAGACACTTTACCTGGTGGCTCAAAGCTCCAAAGTGAATGTCCCAAGAGGGCTGCCCAGGCAGAAGCTGCATCTCCTTACGACCTCACGACCCAGCCTCGGAAGTCACACAGCTTCATTTCCACTGCAAGTCACAAAGATCACCTGTATTCAAGGGGAGGGAATCGGCACCCGCCTCTTGGTGGGAGCATCAGACAACTCGGGCATGTGTTTTAAAACCACTACAAGCCCCAAACTCCTTTTCGAACCTATGGGACCGGATTTCACTTCTCAAGTGGGGCATCTGCTTCTAGTCAAACTACTCCACTCATTATTTAAGAAACAGCCAAAACTTGGACAGTCCACAACTCCATTCACCCCACTGCTGTGAGGGACACCCTGCCTTGCTCCCTTGCCACCATCCACGTGACCAAATCCTGCTGCCTGTAAGTCCGTCTCATCTACAAACTCTGCCCTCCCAAGTTTAGTCTCTTTCTTATGCCACTATTGTTTGTACATTTCAGTGGGCGATTGATCATCCTCTGCTTTGTGACATCTCTTGCTAGCCCCATCTTGCTGTTTGGTTTACATCTTCTAGGATTTAATTTCTCATAAAAGGATACTCTTTGTCCTTAGTACTCGGGCCAAGTCTTCATAATAATCACCACCTATTGGGCACTTCGTGTGTGCCAGCCGCAGTACTTGGTGCTTTGCTGACAGTCACCTATCCCGGGCAACACGCTGGTAACACAGGGATTGTTAGTATCTCATTTTGCTGGTAAGAAAATGAGGTGCTGATAGGTTCCCTTCCATGGCCAAGTTTGCCCGGGCTCAGAAGCAAACAAGGTAGAACTCAAACCCGTTTCTCTATATTCCAAGGCTTCATCTCTTATCCCGTTTGTTAGTCGAGCTCTTACTTTTGTCTGCACCTCTTCCATTTGCTCACTCAGGACACCCGAAAATCATGATCCATTTGATTTTAATGTCTCTACATCGGTCTGATTTTAAGGTCTTTACCTGGGGCCCAGGTGCAATGCCAGACATAAGCCTAGCATTAAGGAATTTCTCAGGAATAGATGAAAGGGTACACCCAGCTAACACTTCTGGTTTGACAAAGAAAGATGGACTTCAGTGACAAGGTTGCTGACACAGGTTGTAAAGACTTTGGGAGGAATCATTGGGTCTTCTCCTGTTTCTACAGTTGCCTTTAGTGTCTGGCCAAACTCTCCCCACGATGTTTCTCCACTTTTCAGAATTAAATATCACTGTTGTTCATATTCTTGAAGCTGCAGCTCTTCAGAGAAGACTTACAAATCCCTTGATCTACCAACCCAAGAGACTAGGCTGGTTCCCCCATTATGGGTTGAATTGTGTTCCCTAGAAAGCTAAGTTGAAGTCCTAATCCCTAGTAACTAAGAATGTGACCTTATTTGGAAACAGAGTCTTTGCAGGTGGAATCAAGATGAGGGCATAAAGTGGGCCCAAATCCGATGTGACCGGTGTCCTTACAAGAAGAGGAGAAGAGGCACAGGGAAGACACCATGCAACGACACGGGCAGAGCTAACAGTGATTCCGCCAGAGATGTCACCAGAAGCTTGAAGAGGCGAGGAAGGGTCTTACTTGCAAGCCTTTGTAGGGAGCACCGCCCTACACACACCTCGATTTTGGACTTCTGGCCTCCAGAACTGTGAGAGAATACAACGCTGTTGTTTTAAGTCACCCATTTGTGGTACTTTGTTGCAGCAGCCGTAGGAAATCAGCACACGCCCTGCCCTACTTCAAGGCGTGTGCCATACCTACAATCCAGTCACTTGTATACAAGTGTTTCTTTCGTGGCCATTTGCCAGGAAAGCATCAATCCCACGAGAGCATCAGCCTCATTTTGCCGGCTGCCATAACCCCGAGGAGCACACAGTAGGCTCTTAATAAATAGCTCTTGCACGCACACTGCAATGGAAGCACCTTTGCTCCATGTTAGTTAAATGTTTTCAAGACCTGTCAAGCCTAGGGAGGCGCCGGGACCACACAGTCTCGGCTGGGGCCCATTTTTCTGGATTTTTCTTTCGCTGGGACTCACAGTGAGGATCTTGTGAATTCCCAGGCACCTGGAGGCTTGCGTGCGCTCCGGCTCAGTGACTTAATCCCACTGCTGGTGGGGTGCCCTGAGAGTCACCCCGGACCTGCTCTGTAAGCTCCACACCTCTGAGTAATTAACTAATGGGTGGTTGGAAGTAATCAAAGACTCCTATCAGAGTCTGACAGCCAAGCCTCCTTCGGAAGTCTGAAAACAAAGATTATCTGCGATGCACAGACCTCAAAAGCAGGGAAATAAACCTAAAAGGTCCATGGATTGAATCAAACTCCCTGCCTCAAATTGAAGAATATACAGGCTCCTGTTGCAGCCTTCTGGCATTCTTAGGGTAAGAACTGTATTCAGCCACTAACCTTTCTCCTAAATTGCCCATTCGAGATAGACCATTATTATAATGAAATACCTCAGCCGAGAATGTTCCTGGTTTCAGCTAAAAGGTTTTCTTTCTGCTATGCTCACAGGCGCTGCCTTCATTCGGGGGAAGTTCCCCTTGGCTGTCTCGGAAGGACTTCAACGGGTCTCTTTCTATTTTATTTGATTTGTTTCATTTTACTGTGTGGGTCAGCATGCCCCAGTCCTAATGATGACGAAAACTGGAAAAGATGGGACAGCCCCAAGAAAGGATTAAAGGAAAGAGCCATCACTTTAGTGAGGGAGAAACGGCAGCCAAGCTGTGGTTCTAGAAGGCTCCGCGTCCTTCTGCCCTGTGGGAGACACTGGGAGCTGCAGGGAAGTGGTCAGACCTAGGAGTGTGCAACCTTGGGACCACCTGGGCCTCCCCGTTTAAACCGTAAGCTACAATGGCCGTTGCTCGGGCTGTCTCAGGAGGGGCTCACTTTCAGAGAAAGATGAAAGTTCAATGCTAAATTCTGAAATACAGATGAAGAGCTCAAACTCTAGGGAGGCTGGGTGGTCAGAGGCCTTGTCAATACTGGAGGAGTAAAGTGCTTGCATGACAATCGGCCATTGGAGGTCCTGTTTTGTCTGACATCTGCGTCTGCCCTCTCTGCCAGCATCCAGGCTTCAAACCAAAGGTCTCAAACTGGCTTTTCCAGGGCCAAATCTGGCCCTTGGATGTTCAATCTGCCCAGTGTTTATCGGTTTTATATTTTTCTTGATCCCCTTTTGCTGAGCAGTCAAGATAAAGAAAATGAGAAATTTCACATTAAAATAGCCAATTGTCCCTGAAAAATCAGAAAATCTGGCCCACTGAGCTTGCATTTCCATCCACATGGCCACCGTTGGCCGCGGATGGAGAGCAGCCGCCCCCTGGCATGGATGGGGATGGCCCCTCTTTGCCCACCTCACTTCCATCTCTGACTTGCCTGGCACTGGTGAGCAGTTTAGTCTGAGACCCTCGTCATCTAACCATTCAGCAACACAGCCCTCCTATTTCTTGCATATTAACAAACCCAGAATGCCACCTTTCCCACAAAGCCTCTCAACCCCTCCCCAAAGAAAAATTCCCACCTGGCCCTACTGTAGTTGGGTACAGATCCTCCCATCTGTCTGAGTTACCTGAATAACTTCATCTCTCATGAGTCAGCACAGATGTCACCTCCTCCAGGAAGTCTTCCCAGATTCCTCCCTCCCCTCTGGCCTGCTGCCTTTTGCAGTCTGGCCATCCATGCTCTTGCCACTCACTCTGGATTGAAATGTCTGTTTCTTCTCTGTCTCTCCTGGCAGGCAGCGAGCTCTGTATGGGCAGGGGCTGAGCTCTGTTAACTCAGTAAGAAGCATGCAGTAACATGGCACCTGGCAGGGTCTCTTAGGAAATGTTTGCAGAACAGAGAGAGAATGGGATGGAAAGTTGTTCAGGTCAGTCAGTTGGAATGCTACAGCAGGAATGCATGATAATAATAGTAATAATAATAGCAACAGCACCTCGCACCTCCTGGGGGCTTTGTATGTGAGTCTTTTACATATTAATGCACTGTGTTAGTTTGGGTCCTCTGGGAAGCAGGTCTCCAGGGAATCAGACATTTATGGGGAGATGTGTGTGATAAAGAAGGAAAGGAAGGATCAGGAGGAATCTTTGCACCAGGATACAGGTCCCACATGTGGGGAGGAGAGGAGAAAGAGGAGAATCGGGCAGGAAGAGCTGCATCTACAGGTCTGAAAAAGTCTCTGCCAGGGTGATGGGGGGTGTCTGCCCTTAGGAGCAGTCCCGAGCCAGGCAGGCACCGCTGGGCTCTAGCAGCTCTGCCGTGCTCCATCACTGGCTGGGGGCAGCCCAGGAGACTGTGTCCTCCATGCGAATGCATCTATGGATCCCAAGGTGAGCCCGCCAGAGGCTTTCGATCTGCTTGTCCTCCAGCAGGGAGGTCTGAGTGGCCCAGCTTGGCAGCTACAGGGCCGAAGTTACAGAGCTCGTAAAGATGGAACCAGATGCCAATACCAGAGCAGGCTGGCACTCAATTGTGGGCCTGCAGCCCCCTGTCTTGGAAATTGTCAGCAACTCTGGGTGCAAGATAGGTTATTAGTGCAGGGCTGATGGTGCAAGGCCCGTTTTACTGAGGAGGAACATGGGACCCTGAGCCAGGAGTGACTTGGCCATTCAGGGGGAGGCCAGGGGGCACACCCAGAACTCCGGCCTCTCCCTGCGGCCCAGAGGAAGGAGACTCGGAGGCACCAATCCTAGGGGGTGGCAGGAGGTGGATGTCCACCAGCTCCTTTGTCAACCCTGCCCCACCCCCAGTAATGATGATAACACCAGCCAGCTCCTAAACAACAACTTGTGCTTGCCGGGACTGTTGAAGCACTTACATCTCCGCCCGCCTTGGACCCTCTCCCAGCAGCCCTGTGATGCAGGCATCTTTATTCTCCCCATTTCACATACGACAGAGGCACAGAGATGTCAAGACACTCGCCCAAGGCCACAGCTTGTCAGTGGCAAAGCTGAAATGCAAAGCCAGGTAGCCCTGCTATTAAGGGCTCTGCTAACTTCAGCAAAGTAAATTTAAAAAAAAAAAAGAACGTATGTCAAATGTGCACAATGGTACCTTTGGAAAATGTTGCCGTTTTTATTGATCTACAAAAGATAGGTGTTCAAAAGCAGTAGCTTTGTGACGGTGCCGGTCACCAGCCCAGTCCCCCACCGCGTGGATCCTGCATCACGGGGAGCCCGGGGCAGGGGCGCGCGGCAGGAACTAGCGCGGCCTCTCCCGCTGCCCGCAGGTGTCTGGGGCAAGTTCACGGCCGGGTGCGAGCGGCGCGCGGCCGTGCGGCGTCCACCGCCCTGCGTGCGAAGGTGAGGCCACGCCCTCGCGCCCTGCTCGCGCCGTGCCTGCCGCCGCCACCCGCCCGGCCGGCCACCGAGCGGGCGGCCGCAGACTCGGTGGCGCCAGCGCACCTGCAATAAGGCCGCGCCGCCGCCGCCGCCTCGCGCCCAAGGCCGCCGCGCGCCGCTGATAAGAGGCGGCTGGGGGTGGGGGGACAAGAGGGGGCAGGATGCTGGGAGGGGGAGGTTGGGGGTGCAGGGGCAGGCCACGCCCCCCTCCGCTGCCCTGTCTCTAACTCTCCCTCTGCAGTGTCTCTCCCCGAAGTCTTTGACTTGCCAGCGTCTCCGTTTTGTGTGTGCGTCTGCTACACTCTCTCCCGCACCCACCTCTCCCCCTCACTTCTCCTTCTCTGTCTCTCGTTTTCCTGAGTCTTCTCCTTCCTTTTGTGCCCCTGGAACCCTCCCCACATCCCTGCCCGTCTCCTGCCTGGTCTCAGAGTCCCTTGGCACTTTCTCTGCTGCTCACCTGCCCGCAGGAGCGAGGCCTTCAGAGCCAGCTGGAGCAGGAACAGCTGGACCCTCGGCGGGTGGGGCTGGCACGTGTCCTGACATCAGCGGGCAGGGCGTGCTCACCTGGGTGCCTTTCATCTGCGGGTTCTCCGTGCACTTCACAAACAGTCATTAAGGCCGGCCTGGGGGCAGGTCAGGGACTATCACAGCCTGGGCTGTTTGGTTATCTTCATTATTAATACACATCCCCCTGCCTTAAATGAGTTTAGTGCAAGGGACAGAATCCCGACTGACGCCCGAGAGATTAAGGTCTCTCAGGGTTGCACAGGCCAAAGATGACAAACTGATATGGCAGGGACGTGAGTTTCTGCCGCTTCCTTCCTGCAGTGCAGGCCTCTGCCATTATCCTTTCTGAGACCTCTTCAGGGGTCAGGAGATGGGGCTGGATTTCTCAGAATGAGCCCTGGCCCAGTGGTTTACTTGGCACTGAACAGGCAAGCAGGGAGCTCAGTGGAAACTCAGCCCCTTTGTTCCTGGATAAATTCAGGAGTAGTGGCAGGGAGAAGAGTGACATAGGCTTTATTTACGCATTCACTTTTCTGATCAGGTGTTACATCCAGCTATTACTGGTAGTTGAACAGCTAGGGGCCTCAGAAGCTGCCACGCATGAGCATCTCAGGAACTGAATCTGGGGCAAAGCCACTGGGCAGAGAAGGTCACGCCAAAAGGACATTCACCGGGCAGCAGAGGTGTTGCTTTATGAAGGCAGTTCATATCCACATTCAAGCCAATGTATCCAACCAATCATTTTTCCCCCAGATTCCCAAAAAGGATTATTTCTGGCACGTCCTCTGGTGGCAACATTCACAACTAGTGCTCATTGTTTGAGTTCCTGTGTTCATGTAAATAAAGACAGAGCCTGTGTGTCTTCCAGGAGGCTGGAATGGACAAAATGACAAAGTGACAAAATGCTGTGGCCCTTTGAGTACTGTCTACCAACTCTGCCTCCAAATAAGAAGTTATTGGTCTAGTACGGTCGCGAAAGGTCTTGGCTGTGTGACCTCTGGCAAGTCACCTACACCCTCAGGGTCTTACCTGTAAAATAAGGGACTTGATCTAAAGATCTCTTTGGCCCTTTTGAGTCTCTGGCCATGCAGTTTCTATCTCCGGACTTCATACGCATTTCCCCATGAGAGGGGGCTAAGGGAAGTATATTTTTATTTCAGGATTGCAGGCCACACTCCCTGTCCCAAATCCCTGGGTTTTGTTAATTGTTTTGTTTGGGGAGGGCATCTTCTCTCTTTAAAACTGGACCCATCTAGTGAAATACCATGACATTTTATTTTAAAAATTCATATTAAGATATATATATATATTTAGCATGAAAACATTCTTGCAATCTACTGTAATCTGGCTTTGGTAGCAAATCCTACAGTGCACTGGTGAGCTGAAAGATTTGAGATTTTTTTAAAACCTTATTCTTTAATCATTTGCAGATACTTCAAAATATTTTTATTTTTAAGTATCTATCACTGAAAAAAAAAAAATCACCTCTCCATTTAGCAGTACTTTAGCTAACAAAATAAAGTGTCCATCGTAGAATCTAGCTGTTGTGCATACAGGTATGGACAAAAATTCTTTCAACTTTTCTGTTTATTTGAACATTTTGATGATAAATGCCAGGAATAAAAGTATAGAATGTCCGCCGGCACACAAGAGAATATTTAGTCTGTAAATCAAACTACTTGTCATCAGAAAGATCAGGATCTAGCTAATAACTAAATCGCATGAGGAGTCGAGATGCTTCGTGTCTCTCTTTGAGGAAAAAGAGATGCAGCCTGCTTGGCGGCGGGCCCGAAGCTAGCCCAGAGGAGCCGCAGAAGCAGCCTGTGATCGAGAAATCTAGAATCTGATTACACGCGGGCCACTGACTCACACTCTGATCTTGGGGTAAGTAGGTTTACCACTCAGTGTCCTGTTTTTCCATCTGTGAGATGGGAGTGATAACGCAGGGGCCGCTGGGTGAAGCAGGCAGATAACTTCCAGAAAGCCCTTTGAGCTTCTTGGAAACAGCACTCGAGATATGATTAGGCGCCAGGGTGCTGCAGAGATGTGTGCCCAGTGGCGATGGGAATGATCCGGGTTCGGTCTGGGCAGAAGTGGTCATAGGGCTATAAACAGAGCTTTTCAACTGCTGCACCTGGTGTCATGCATCTCCTCTCCCCACCCCTGCCATGCCCCCCAACCTCCACCCCACCTCTCCTGCCCCTCCCCCATCACTCCCAATACAGCTTCCCAACTCTCACTCATCCCCCCGCCTGAAATGCCTTCTCCTCCTGTAACCTCCTGCTCCCTGGGCCCAGGCATTTCTTACATTTCTTAGTAATGTCAGTAAGAACCAGTAATTACTGTTACAGCAGCTTTCACATTATTCGCTAGGCACTGCGCCGAGTGCTTTAAAAGTACAGTCTCATTTACTCTTCACAAAAACTCTTATTATTCCCTCTCTATATCTGAGACTAATAAATAACTACAAACTCCAAAAAAACACTTCCTAACTTATTCCATTAAGATATGACTCACGCTAGGGGCTTTTCACATATGATGTCACGGAGCCCTCACCACAGCCAGGTGAGACAGACTGTCCATGTCTTTCCTTCCCAGATGAGCCGCCTCTGAGTCTTCAGCAACGCTGTTACCCTCCCTCTAACGTTAGTATATTTTTATTGACTTTATCAGGAAGTCGTTTTGTCAGTTTCTCTAGTATTTCAAGGGTGCATAGACACCTGCAAGGCATGTTTCATCTGCTCTAACAAATGAAACTCTCAAATCTCATTAGTTGATCACAATAAAAGTTTGTTTCTCTATGATACTAAGTACCATGCAAGTCAGCAGAGGGCTCCGTTCCATACAGTCCTTCAGGGACCCAGGATCTTCCCACCTGGTAGCACTGCCTTCCTCTACATCCTTGGAGACTTCTGCATTTGGCAAGTGAATGGAAAGAGAGCATGAAGGATGGTGTGGAAGGATTTTAGGGGCCAGGCCTCGAAGCTGGGAATATCACTAATGCCCACCATCTATTAGCCATAACTTAGTCACAAGGTCTTGCCCAACTCCCAGAGACACTGGGAAAAGTAATGTATTATTAGCTTGTGTCCAAGAGGAAAAAGAAGAGAATTTTGGTGCACACATAGCAGGCTCTGCCACAAAGTATCAAGAATAAATACAATACAATAGAAGAATAAATAAACCACCTTCTTCTGCAACATTCCAAGGGTTAGCATTTTCAGAGCTGTGCATTTCACTCATAGCTCTGAGTAACCTCTCTACAATATACCAACTGGGATTTCCAGCCCCTTGAATAAAAACAGAGATAAAAATATTTGCCCTGGAAGTCTTGACTCCCTGCTAATACAACTTCCTCAGGGCACCAGTAAGAAGTCTGACCACTTCCAAGTTTAAAATCCATCGATGACTCCCCAAGAATAAGACCTTTCTTGGCAAGTTATGCCTGCCCTTCAGGATGTGGCTCTGCCAACCTCCCTAAGCTCATCTTCCATCACTGCCACCGTGCTACGCGCTCTGTGAACACACGAGGCTCTTTCTCATCGCCAAGTGTTTGCGTGTGCAGTTCTCTCCGCTGGAATGCCCTTCACTGGCTCCTGTCCACAGCTACAAAGCAAACTCCTCTTCACCCTTTAACACTCAGCCGAAAAGCCACTGTCTCTCAAAAGCCTTCTAGAATGCCTACAGTGCCTTCACAGGATCCTAGAGGCTTTATTACATTGCTATAGCTGTTGCTTTGCATCTTCTCTCAAACAGTGACTCCCCCAACCCCCAATGACACAGACATAATCTCTTGGAGGGCACAGTATTTGAAGGAGGGTGGCTGGGAGGTGGTGGAAATAGCAGTCTCTGGGTCCTTCAGAACTGGCTGGCCACTCCTCACCTACTATTAAAGTTTGTAGCAGGCACTGTGCTTGGCCCACCCAACAGCCACTTTCTATTTCTTCCATTCTAGAAGAACCCGGTTTTTCTTTCCTTGTCCGTACATTGCTTAAAAAAAAAAATCCTAATTGGTTAAAGCTAATCATGTGACCCCCCCCATTCCCTTGCTAGTGATTGGCTGGAGAGAGAACATGTGACCCCATGGGAAGTCACCTGCTAGTGGCTCTTTGGAAAGACTTCTTTGCGCTATAGTACGCAACAGACGCTTTTCTGACTTTAGTGTGTGAGACAGTGTCACCTGAATAGCACAACCAACAGGGGCACAACCAACCTAGAGGGTCTGGCAAAGGAAAAGACAGAAGGAACCTCTGTCTTCAACGACGATGTTGAGCTGCCGAATCACTCAACCCTGAGGCTATCTTAACCGCGTTTCTTGGTCTGTGAGGTTATAAAGTCCCAAATGGCTCAACCTCCTGAATCTTTGCTTCATGTTATTTGAAGCTAGTGGTGTTCTAATAGGTGACAAGGTCATTGATCTTGATCATCCAAACAGGAACACTTCGGAGAGTACAAGGAGACATTTTTAACAATCACCCCAAGACAACAAAGCTACACTGGGACTGAACCAAGCCACATGGGAGGTGTGTTCCTGTTCATCTTAAATTAGATACACACAAGTTGATATGTATGTTGGATATAAACTTCCATTTCCTCATCTGCAAAATGAGGATGAAATTATCTAATTTGCATTGTTGGTATGAGAATTAGACTTCAACTGTTGCCCCACTGAGTCTTCAGATTTTACCATACAGAATCACAGGAAGACAGAACAGGAATAAGGGAAATGGCCCATGGTCCATAGGTTTTATGTGCATTTCATGGCATTCAAGAAGTACAAATAAAGAGCTTGAGTTATTGGAAAGTTACTTTTTGATTGTGTTTCATTACCAGTGACAGAGACCTGATGGAACCACGTGGCTCATGGACCCCTTAGGGTTATAGGCGAGTGAATGAATAAATAAATTAATGAATATCTTATTAGGATCAACAACCAATTAAGAGTCTGTCTACCAAGAATACGGCTATTACCAGGATGAATCTGAGAAAAACTGTGTGCTTAGAGAAATGAGCTTTATGCATCCCATATTCTGCTTGTCCATATTTATGGATTCTATGTGCTCATTCTTCACGTCTGAGTTACATAGTAACCCCCGGAACAACAACATCAAGTGCACCTGTGAGACAAAACTGATGTCATACACGAAGTCATCTTATACGCCTCTGTTTTCAACTCAGTTGCAGTCAGTGGCTATTCATTGAGCATCTTTGAGGTCTCAGACACAGTTACCCCTTCTAGAGGCATCTGAATTTTAAGAGGAAAAGAAAGAACGGTATACTTAATCCAAACCAATCCATTTCCAGTGTCCTGGCAAGCCCCCACGGGGAAACATTGATGGTTTCGAACCTCTTTTGAGCCTTCATTACCCCACTCAACATTCTGTTAATCCCAGACTTACAGACTTGACAAGTCTTAAATGAAAACAGGCGGATGCTAATGTGTCAAAAATGAAGAAATTGGCTCAAAGAACAGACAGCTTCTTGATCAACTAGACTGAAATTATTTTTATAATATCTAATATGTTTTTCTTAGGACTAAAGAAGTATTATAATCATTAAGAATTTGGGAAATACAAAAATGTGCAAAGAGGAAAATAAAAGTCGCCAATCAGAAAACCATTGGCACTCTATGTTTCCATTTTTACACCCTTGTTTGGTGTGTAGACATGTGTATATTTTGGGTTTTTGCAAAAATGGTATCATACTCTCTGCAGATTATTCTATTACTTTTTAAAACTTTTATCTATCACTGTTTTTTCTATCTATACGTTTACCTTCTTATTAATTTGTATTAACTCTTCATATAATAAAATCGATAATCATTTTACTTCTGTAATGTATATATTTTTATGCTATAATCATCTTCCTTTTGATTTTTATGTTCTTATTTTAAATTTTTATTGAGTTTAATATAACACTTATAGTTTTGCATTCTCTTTTATGATTAAAAAAGCTGCCTTTATCCAGAGTTCAGATAAAAGTTCATCTATATTTCTTTCTAATTCTTTTACAATTTCACTATGTACATGTGACTCTTAATCTACTTATATTAATTTCACCATATGGCATAAGGTAAGAGTTCACTTTATCAAATATTAATGATTTATCTATTATTTGTCACAGAATTATTTTTCATCTCTTGATCATTCCTCCATTGATTTGAACTGACACCTCAATCATAGATTATATCCTTATCTATGCTTGACACCAATTATTGGATTTTTATATTTAATTCCATCTGACTAGTTGTCTGTCTTGCATTAGGCCCATACTGTTTTAATCATTGTAGCTTTGTAATATATTTTAAATTTGTTAGTATAAGCCCTGTCTTATTTTTCACACAAAATTTTATGGCTACGCCCATGTAATTTTAACTTTAAAATCATTTTCACTTAATTGTGGTGAATTCTTTAAAAATATTTCTTTAAAAGCCCATCGAGTTAATTTTTTAACCTAGAGAAGATTTTTGGTTCTTTTTTATACTCTCTTATTACTTCCTATAAATTTTTCATTGATTCAATCAGATTATCTGCAAGTGATTGTATTTTATCTTTCTGTTTTTAGTTTATCTTCATTTTATGTGTTTTTCCCCCTGCTAAGTTTAGCATTAGCTAAAACGTCTTCAAAACTATTAAAGTTGTCATGAGAATCCTTTTTTCTGATTTTAATGGGAAAACCCCCACTATGAATGATGACACTACTGATTTGAAAAAGGTAGTATTATGTTAGAGGAGCATGCTTCTAGTTTAACGAAAGCTTGGTTATTACTCTTGCTTTAAACCACATGGATTTTGAATTCACCAAATACCTCTTTGACCTATTTTAAAATAACAGTGTTGGACCCTACTGGTCCCTACTTCACTGTGGTGGATTTTCTTCTAACGTAGGATTTCCAACTGTGCTCCGGAGGATACCGGGGGCTCCCCTGAGTACCTTGGAGAATATATGGGAGTGGGTTTAAGGAAGGATTAGGGAAGAAAGAAGGTAAATTTGGGGTTTTGGGAGAGAGAGACCCAGATGAAGAACCACCCACAGCCCCCTGTTGCAACAAATTGAAAGTTCTTCATTCCCAGGAAACCACTCAGTCCCAGGGAAACCAGGTCACCTTGGCAATTTATAGATACTTTATTCTCCCTTGAGCATGTCAAGTAACTCACCGATAAATTCTTTTTGACCCAGGATTTTGTTTTTTAGAGATGACATATTGACAATTTTGCAAATGTTTTCCCTGGGTTGTATACATGCATAGAGATGTAGACATACCTATAAATTTACACATATATTAAATTTTCAGTGAATTTTATTAGTATTTCCCTAGAAAATTTTCCGTGTCTTTAAGATTTTCTCGAAGTGATTAATATAGAACAGTGGTTCTCGGAAGGAAGTGATTTTTGCCTCCCAGGGGACATTTGGCAATGTCTGGAGACCATTTTGGTTGTCACAACTTAGGGGCAGGAAGTGCTACTGGCATCTAGTAGGTGGAGGCCAGGGATGCTGCTAAGTACCCTACAGTGCCCAGGACAGCCCTTCACAATAAAGACTTATCTGGCCCAGAATGTCAGCAGTGCTGAGGACACAGAATTATATATAGCACCCTCTTGTAGCTTTAAATACCCCCTTTAGAACTTCATATCCTGTTTCTCACCAGTAACTTGGGGAAATTTAAGTTTCCTCATTTTTTTTTTCTGTGTTAAGCTTTTCAGTAACTTGTTCTTTTAGGGTTTGTTTCTCAAAAAACCACCTCTTAAGTTTACTTACCAAATTTTGGTCATTTTTTTAGTCTTTTTTTATGATTTTATATTAACCACTTCTTTTCTTCTGCTTTTGCTTGGTTTGCTTTGAAATTCTTTTTCTAATGTCTTTTGTTGAAAGCTGTTAGGTGTGAATCAACGAGACCCATTTAGGGCTGACACTCAGGGACACACCCTGTGGCCGAACACTATTTCAGCCACGAAAGTCACCCCAAATAGGGGTCAAAAGTGGTTGAAATCTACACGATGGCCCGTTTTCCAGCAGAAGCCCCAGCTCCCACAGCTGGATAGAGTCAACTGATAGCATTTTAAATAAGCCCACTCATGTCCACAGGTACAAAATGAGACTTTCTTTCAAAAATAGACAGAACTTGAGATTAAAAAAAAGATTCATGAGGGGCCCCAGGTTATGCAGGATTATGTAGGATATGGGGACAAGAGGATGAAAGAGAAAAAGGGAAGATTAAGAAGTTGGAACAGCTGGAAGGGGGGATTCGGTCCAAAAAACGTACAGAAAGTGAACGGAAATAATGGTGGTGGTATAAAGACGGTGGGAAGGAAGACAGAGGGTGACAAGCATAGTTAACAGGGGTCCAAGGGAAAACAATTCATAAAATAACGGCTCTCCTGCCCACATCCTACAAGATAGATAATCATTATTCGTATGGTGTAGATAAGGAGGTGGAGGAGGGTCGGGAAGGGTAGGGAACATGCCCAAAGTCACAGGGCTACAGGAGGCAAATCCATGTGCTCTTCTGAGTCCAGAAAACGTCTTTTCCACCACACCATATCGCCTTGCAAATTATCCTTCGCAGGTAAGAACTAGTCGAAGAATCTCACTACAAAGCAGTTTCTCCCACATCCTCTGCTTCACGCACTTCCGCCTGAAGGAAAACACCCACCGCTAAGAATTCAGCTAAGCTGGGAAAAGTCCACAGGAGGCACATAAATCTCTGGTTTACAAGAGCGAGGAAAATCCCCCTTGGGAAGGTTCTGGAGACAGCTCAAAAAGACAAAGTCTGAGAATTTAGCAAGAAAGGCTAAAATGTGTTTGACGATGATTTTCATGGGTTGTCACATCCTGGGGGCACCACATCAGCGGAGATTGATGGCAAGGAAGCTTAGGATTGGATCATGTGCTGGTTGCCAAATGCCCAGTGGGGCGGTGAGGATGGAAAGTGAGCAGACTTTCCTTCTATGTGGTATCTGCATACAGCAGTCTGCAGCTTTGCCTCTGCTTAAGTTTGCCTGTGAAACCTCTTTAATGCAACTCAACAAGCATTAACCCCAATGCTGGAGCTCTAGAGACCATAAAGAAACGATCTCTGCAGAGAACTCACAATCCGGTAGAAGATGCAGGTGTGAACAGATAATGACAAGAATGTTCTCCATGAACAGGATGTTGCTTCCAAAGAAAAGCTGGGATTGGGTGGAAGGGGAAGTGTTCTGTGGTCAAATTTGAAATGCTGGTTTCTTCTCTGCAGGACTTCTCAGAACCTTGACTCTGTGAATGTCTGTGAATTTCCCCATGTTGGATAGAATCAGCAGCATTCCCCAATTATATTTGACCTTGAGAGCTCCTTCTGTCCAAGAAACATCTTAGAAAACTGGCATCCTCCTCTCCACTAGAGGAATTTAGAAGAAAGGGACCTAGAGCTAGATGAATTAGGGTGCATGCAGTGTGCTATTGGAGCTGAAAGGATGGAGCTTGGAGAAGTTCGGGAAAAACTTGCAGAGGTGGTGATCATTTGAACTGTCTAGAAGAATTGGTCAAACAGGTAGTGGTGGGACGTGGGGGACAGTAGAAAGGACTTTTTGAGACAGAAGCAACAGCATCCGTCCGAAGTCAGGGCTGTGAATCACATAGCGCATTCAGGAAATAGTGGGAAAATGGGTGTACTTTTGTGCCTTCAGAGCGTAGGCTGATCTGTTCTTCACAGCTAACCTTCTCTTGCTCCATACACATCTTTACTTTTGTGTGGTAGAAGAAATGTAGTTCTTTCAGATTATCATTAGCAGAGAGGTTTGGTGGCACAATAAATGCAATGCGTTTGAATCATCCCAAAGCCATCTCCGTGGCCCCCAGTTCGTGGAAAAACTGTCTTCCATGAAACCAGTCCCTGGTGCCAACGAGGCTGAGGACTGCTGCCTTATAGGGGTTAGAACCATGGACTTGGGCCAGACTTACAATATCTGTGACCTTGAGCAAGTTATGTAACCTGTTGAATCTTCATTTTCTTCTCTATAAACTGGGGATTAAATGGTACCAACCTCATAGAGTCGTTGTGAAATATAATTGGGTTAATTACATGTGACATTTCAGCGGAGTGACAGGCACATGGTAGAGTGCTGTGCACATGTTTGCTATTATGATTTCATGGTTTCGCCATCTACAGATACTCCCTAGCACCCAAACCTGCATCCCCACAGGCTGCCATTACCCAGTGGGACTGACTGGACAAGTTCCCGATGGCTCTGGATTAAAGAGAAGATGGACAGTGTGTGTGCAGCATGGAACAGGTTCCCAGAAACAATATCCCTGTCCTGAAATCCTGGACTCAGGCAAGGCCGATATGTTGTTTTAAAAGTGGGTGGGAAATTTATCCTAGGAGCTGCACAGCTCTCTTTACTCAGTGTTTTCTTGTTGGACAGCCTATATTTATTCATTCCTTCATTCAACAAATATTGATTGAGTTCCTACTATGTGCCAAGCATTGTGATAATAGCTGGGATGCAGCAGTGAATAAAAAAGTATGGGCTTGTCCTTACAAATATATGTGTGTGTATAATATGTATTATATATATGTATGATGCCTGTCATACATGTTATATGTATGCATATATGTGTATATATAAATGATAAGAGCTTCTAATTCCATAGGGAGACATTCATTAAAATGGCTGTTATTCTGGTGGAGAAACAAAGAAAACAGCCTAGCTGAAATAGACCAGAGTTTCTGCAAAATATTTTTTGCTATGTGCAAAGAAAACATAGAATTTTTTCACTTCAATCTAACCTAGCAAACATTAGTTGAGCATCTATTATATTTACAGCCCCATGCTAGGTTCTTTGAGGATACATAGATGTACAAGAATTGCCCTCAGAAAACTTATGCTCTGGCGTGATGATGAGCCATTGCTAGCTAGCAGAGGGAGCAGGATAGCCCACTGGGTGGTGCCTGGGGACTACTCTCAGGTCACCTGAGTCCAAGACACCTGCATCAGGCATCACCTAGCTGTGACCTTGGAGGAGTCACCTAACTGCCTGGGCCTGTTTCCTCATCTGTCAAACTACATAAAAGTAGCTCCTACCTTGCGGGGTGGTTGTGAAAATCCAATGACATTTTGTACGTCAAGGGCTGAGCAAGGAATGGAACATGGCACGCATAAGCACTCACGATTTTATAGCTAAGAAAGGAATAGAAGGGTATGATTTTAAAAGCACTTCTATTGAATTACTAAAGTGCTGGATTTAATGAAGAAGACTTTGTTGAGTTTTGTTTTGTTTTGTCTTCCAATGAGGGTTTTTCTTTTTGACAGTCAGAATGGAACTTCCTACCTTCTACTGCATTTTTCTGTTACAAAAACTGGTTATTTTTGAAGGCACTGAATTTAGCTTCCCCTTCACCTTAGACAATTCCCACCTGTCAATCTCTATATGGGCCAAAGGACCTACTTAGGTGACCAACTGTCCCAAGTTGCCAGGGCTGAGGGGTTTCCCAGGACGTGGGGTTTTCAGTGCTAAAATCAGGACAGTCAGGCTGGAACCCCTCCTGGGCACTCACCCAACAGTGTAACACATGTGCACATATGTAGAGTCTCTCTGGGTGTGTGCCAGTGTGAGCCTCAGAAAATGAAAGTGACACCTGGACAGCACACAGCCACATCTGGCACCCCGAGGACAAAGTCCACAGGACAGAGCCCCAGGGGGCCTGAGATGTGTTTGCATCTGCCCCCCATGGTGCGTCAGCCACAGCACAGCCTGTGGGTGACTCAGCAGCCTGCTAAGTGCTTGGCCTCAGCTTCCAATTACTCAGGCAGCCCTGGCTCTGAACAGTACTTGTGTCCCTGGAGTCACTCCAAGAGGATGTGGCACACAGACGGGAATGGACGATGGACAGGTCTACGTGCGGTGGCAACATGAGAGCTGTAGCTTTGTTCTGAGGATTGGTTCTGGATTCAAATGTTGGCTCTGCGACTTTCTAGTGATACGATTTTGGGCAAACCATCGACCTCTTCCGAACCTCGGTTTCTTCTTTGGAGAACCACGTGAGATAAAATACACCACCTACTTAATGCAGGGAAGGGCGCATAGGACTTCATAAATGGAACCCATGACTGACAATTGTTGCTACTATCGTATTGATATTATCACCAACAGTATTGACATTACCGTGAATAGTATTGACATTGTCACAGATTGGGAACATAGCTATTCCCCATTCCTCAGCCTTTAAGGAAGCCATTTAAAATAGCTACCAAATCAAGATCAACACTTCTAAGCACAATAGCAATAATTTAGAAGTGGTGATGAGTCTATTTACAAATTTTTAAAAAAAATGATGTTCGGGTAAGATGCATTAAAAATACATAGATTAGATTTTTAAAATCTATATATTTTTTTTCCAGCCTTGGAAGAGATAATTCGTCCAAATTCTCATTGTCTAAATCAATCTTTCCCAAGGTATGTTTAGAGAAAGTACGCATTATTTTATGAGATAAAATGAAAGGAGGGGGTCCAAGAATTAAATGGGTTTGGGAGATACTGAGCTAAACCACATCTATAAGTGGACTTCTCAAAGATTTTACTACATTGATAAATGTTGTGGCTCTCCAAGAGGAAGGACGAGAATGCTGCTGTCCCCCTACTTGATCATGCCATCATTTGTTTGTGGAGCACGGGCTGGTGTTGGGTGGAATAAAGTTGGAAAATCCTGATCTGTTTCTACCAGAATCCTAGGATCTGCCTCATCTCAGTCCACACACCATTGCCTGGCTTCCTAGGGAGTTGGTACTTCATTCCTGGTCTCTGAGTTCTTCCACTTGGCCATCCAAGAGCTCTGACTCACCCCTTAGCTTGGCTTCACTCCTGAGTGAGTCTGGATTCTCCCCAGTGACCTCCCAAGGAACAGGGTGCTAGAATCTGAGCTACCACAGAAGCCTCTCTTTGTGTCTCATTCCTCCTTTCCAGGAAACTGAGTTCTTTTTTGATTTACCAAAATGTTTCATTTCTTCTATGAGATCATTGCTATTTGATGAAGATGATGGACATACTGACGACTGTCATGATGATAAAGTAAAAAGTAGCTTATGTTTATGGAGCACACACTATGTGCCAGGCACTGTGCTTCCCCACCCTGAAATGGGTACTGTCATACGTGAGGAAACTGAGGTTACAAGAGGGTCTGCAGCTTTCCCACGATCACCCACCTAGTAAGTTGTAGAACCCATCTCTACACGAATGATCTCATTCAAGACCACCAGAGAATGGGCTGAATCCAGAACTCACATTCAAAAACTATGTGATGCTGATTCTCTCAAAAATGTAAGATCTTAAATGAACTCCAACTGACTGGCAGAACTACATCCAAATGATCAGGCTCAGAGCCCTGAAAAACCTCAGCTCCCTCCAAATACTAACGTAGGATGCCTTAAAATATAGGGTGAGCCTCCCTGGCCCCATAAAATATGGCGGCCAATGACCTGAGTCTTTGATAACCTCTTTCAACTTCTGCTCTGGCTTGGGAGGAGAAACAAGGGCATACAGCCCCCCATTACATGCAGATGTGACCCACAAATACGTTGGTTTTACCCTACCTCTGTCGTTGTAATTCTTTTATTCCACTGACACATCAGGATTTCTTTTGTCCATATAATGGAGTGATTCAGCAGCCCTGCCCTATGACCAAAGGAAGCTTCCCTGACCTGGACTCTCACACGTGGAATCCTTTGACTTCCTAAGAACAGGCCGGCATCACCTCCGCCCATGCCCCCACGCCAGGCAGCAGAGATAACACTGCCCTACTTCCTGCGTGAGACTGTCTCCATGTCACACGGTTGGCGCCACACAGGTGACTGGTGCCTGCCGCACCTGCTCCCCCCTTGCGGTGGCAGCTTATCATCCAAGGGTGAAATGCAGTGATGCGTGTGTCCACCCAGGGGCTGACTGTGGAGAGTGTTATTTGCAGGCTTGTAAAAGGTGCTGTATAAATCAATTATTAATACTAATCAGAACATGATGGCACCGGGAGCCAGGGAGGGAAGGCCTGGAGACTGGGGCCACACCCTCTTTGACACAGTCGTCAGGAGCCAGGCATGTCATGAATTAGGAAGAGATGTGAGGTTAGATGACCTAAGAGCAGTAAGAATTCACCCCTTCTCCACGGATCCCACCTGGTCTGTCAAAAACCTCTGCCTGACAGCGCTGCCTGAGGTAGAGAAAGTTCTGGAACTTTAGAATGATAGGGCTCTGAGAGCAAGTTCTTAATGCCAGTACTTAGTTCTAGGCTCTTTGTTGAATACGGTCAGGACTGCAGCTTACCCTTGTTTAACTGTAGAGAAAACGGGGCCTACCAAGATGTATTTCTTTGTCACTTCCTGGCCTTGGGCAGTGCCATTCACAGAACCACAGAGCTGGGTTTCTTTTCTTAAGCCAATTCCTGTTTGCGCCAGGGATCATCCTTGAGAATTGCGGATAAAGGAACAATTTCTTTATGGTAGAGATGTGATGAATTGATCTCATGTTTATTCTCAGACATGAGACCAAGCACATGGTCGGATTTGGTGACCCTTCTCCCCACCCCTGAGAATATCTCTGTGGGGGGTACAGAAGACATGCAAACCAAACAAATAAAACAAAATAAATATTATGTACCCCATGGCACTTGGAATCTACCAGTGTCAAGGTGGTGAATCCGAAGTGAACAGTGATTAATACTAACATCTTAATGTTGGGTATCCTTGTCCGAAGAAAAGAATCAGTACGGAGGTACCTCAAAGAACTAAAAGTAGACCTACCATTTGATATAGCAATCTCACTCCTGGGTATTTACCCAAAGGAAAAAAAGACACTCCGTAAAAAAGACACCTGTACTCGAATGTTTATGGCAGCACAATTCATAATTGCAAAGATGTGGAAACAACCCAAGTGCCTGTCAATACATGAGTGGATTAATAAAATGTAGTATATGTACACCATGGAATACTACTCGTCCACAAAAAACAATGGTGATCTAGCATCTCTTATATGGATGGCATATATATAGCATCTCTGGATGGAACTGGAGCCCATTCCCCCCGGTGAAGAATGGAAAAACAAACACCACACGTACTCACCATCGAATTAGAACTAATCGATCAACACCTATGTACATATATGGAAATAACCTTCATCGGAAATCAAGCATGTGGTGGGGGGGAGGGGATGGGTAAAATTATACCTAAAATTACAGTGCACACTATCTGGGGGATGGGCACAGTACAAAAGCAATTTATGTAACCAAATTGTTTATACCCCCATAACATTCTGGAATTAAAAATAAAAACACCAAAAAATAAAAAATAAATGAATATTTGTCCAGCATGAACTTCCTAAGAATTTAAAATACTAAAAAAGGTGGCATAAGAGAGAGAGGAAGCCAGGGGCTAAATGAAGGGGAGGAGACCCAGAGAGCTGTGGCACAGGGGAGGCCTGGGGACAGGTGAGCAATGATGGGTCTGGACAGCAGACATCAGCTCCAAGAAGAATGCCTTGACTCACCTTCTTTTTGGCACAAAGGGCAGTAAAGTTAGTACAGTAGGTGAAATAATGCCCTCCCCACAAAGATGTCCACATGCTAATCCCTGGAATCCCTGGGAAATGTGAACAGATGACCTTATATAGCAAAAGGCACTCTGTAGGTGGGATTAAGTTAACGGTCTTGAGACGGGGAGATGATACTGGAATAGCCAGGAGTCCCTAAGTCATCACAGGGCCTTTTACAAGAGGCGGGCAGGAGGGTCAGAGTCGGAGAAGGCCACGTGGAGACAAGCAGAGGTCAGGGCGATGCAATTGCTGCCTTCAAAGCAGGGAAGGGGGCCTCCGAGCCGAGGAATGTGAGAGGTGCCTGGGAGCTGGAAAAGACAAGGAAACAGGTTCCCACCTAGAGCGTCCAGAAGGGATGCGGCCATGCCAACACCTTGCTTTTAGAACTTCTGGCCTCCAGAACGGTAAAATAGCAAATCTGCATTGTTTCAAAGCCCCTGTATTTGCGGTAATCGTCCCAGCAGCAATCGCACACTAATACAGAGGGTAAGGCTCTCCAATCTCAGCCCTCTAAGGCACGCTGAAGAGCTGAGGTCAGTCGTAGGGTGTCACCCACCATTTATTTCTAATAATTATGCAATACCTAAAGTTTGGGAATTGTTTACTTAAACATTTAGGATCTGTTCCTGCATTTATTTATACATCCGACACACACTGATTGAACAGCTCCTATGTGCCAGGTCTTTTTGGAGTAATCGAGCCAGGTGAATGGCTGTCCTCACAAAAGAAAGGGACAGGCTAATGGAGAGACGTACAGTGAAGAGGTGAGTCATGTCATTGCAGATAGTGATGAGGGCTGTGAAGACAATGAAGAGTGGGTCAGTGAGGGGCTTCCAAGGAGGTGAACTTGGAACGGAGCTGAGACTGTGGGGCCCCAGGGAAGACCCCATAGACAGCTGTAAGGGAGGAACTGGCTGGGTAGGTCCGGGAAACGGCAAGGCAGCCGGTGAGGCTGAAACTGAGTGAGCCCAGAGAGGCTGGGAGGGGATGCGGTGAAAGAGGGATCTGGGGACAGATCACACAAGGTCTTACAGGCCACAGTAAGGAATGGGATTTTAGTGCCAGTTGCTTTTCATACACTGTTATAGTTCATCCTCCCAGAGCCCCAAGACAGAGGAAATGCAGGCCCAGCAGGCTAAAGCTTAAAGAGGTGAAAACCCTTGCCCCGATGACATGAAACCTTCTCTGACCCCAGGTATTTCCCACTAAGAGAATTAGTCACAGTTGGCGTTGATGGGCTGGGCTGGGCTGGCAATGTGTCCTGGCTCATGGCATTTCTCTGGGGCCCTTATCTTTATTAACTGTGAATTTATCTCCCTGCAGAGATAGGGCTCTGGGTGAAGGGCCCCCTGCCCACACCTGGGCAAGTCTTACCTGCTCCAAGCAGGCCAGCAGGCAACTGGGAGCCTTTTAATTGCCTTCTTCCTCACCTAGCCCCTTCCCTCAGGTTCAAACCCGTACTGTAAACACTATCTCCAGGACCAAAGGTAAGGACGGTGAGGCATGTGGTATTAACCCATAAACGCCCTCGATAAGACCAGCGCATTTCACAGCACCATAAATTAATCCTTGTCCTCCACAGCCTGCCAGCAATGCACAAGACAAAGAGCACACCGGGCCAAGAGAGGCCAACGTTTGCACAGTTGGAGCCGAGCGATGCTATCTGAGCCGCGAGAGGCTGGCGTCCCCTTCCAGCAGGTGAAGGATTTGAGCCAGGCCATCCTGTGTGGTCTGTGACATTCTATGCACTCGTGACAGGCTTCACGGAAAAGAAAATAGAAAGTGCTCTGCAAAAGGGCATGAGAGGGCTTGTCCAACCTGCCCTGCATGGCACGACTCGGTTCCTCCTCCAGCCGATGAGACATAAACAGGTGACTTTCACTTTTGCAACAAGGTAAAGGTTTCCCCCAAATCAGATGGAGCCTCCCCCACTCAGAGTGGGCCTAGAATGAGTGCAGTTTTGATACAATGCCCTCAAAGCATGATTCAGCTCATTTCAGCCATGTCACCAAAGGTCATTATCCTGATCCAGTTTGTCCATTATGTCCCACAAGTCTTATGATTCTAAAAAGTTCTCCCTTATGATGTTTAAAAAAGGGTTCAATACTCTTCTAGTAGATAATGCTTCCTAATGAGCAGAGTCATTTCCCAAGTATCGTTTTTGCAAGATTGTCTATGGCTGCCTTTCTTACTTGTTTGTTTCCTTCTAACACACTTTCCTGAATGCCCACCATGTGCCAGGCATTATACTGCAAGCCCCGGGGGTGCTGCAGTGTACCAGACGTGCATTCACGGCTTCCTGAGATTCCTGATCTAGTGGAGGATAGAGATGAATCTACAGGAAACTAGAATAAACACGCTGTGACAAATTATGTGATCAGAGAAAAGTACAGGTAGGCTTTTAAACAAATCCCCACACGGGCTTGCTTTTGCTACACAGCAAATCTCTCTCCCATCCTTCACTTGTGTGGAATCAGCAAATACTTGGAGAATGCAAAAAGCTTTTCATAATTAGCTGAATGCCACTTGCAAGGTAAAACTGCTATTCTCGCTCACATAACACCTCCCAAGGCCAACCATCAAGTACATTTGGACTTTCCACTTCTTGGGGTTATCTGCTTATCAGTTCTCTGCACGTAGAGATGGTATGAAATAGCCCACACTTCAAATGTTTTAAAAATATCACCTGAGTTGTTGGATGCTATAAAATAAAAACCCACGTAGGCAATGCAGAAAGGGTGAGTCAAGTGTCTGGAAAAGTCTAACTATGTATTGATACCAGCATCCATTGTTTACAGTCCACGCAACCAAAAATATTTATACCCCCGTAATACCTTGAAATTAAAAAAATAAGATGAAAGGAAATCCAGGACAAGGGAACGTAGGAGACAGGAGGAAATTTATATATAATACAGTTCATAAGTGATGAAAATTCAATAGTTAAAAACAGAAGCATGGAAGAGCTAAAAACTGGTATCTGTTATGCTGTTAATCTGAATTCCGCAGTATGTTTTCCTTACAACTCTATTTTGCCTAAAAAATTTAAAAAAATAAAAATAAAAACAAAATAAAAAAAGAGTCCAGCTTTGAGAAATTGACTGAAGGCAGAGATAAGGTTAAATTCAAAGATTCATTCTTGACCTGAAAAAAGATGTTCACCTCCCTAAGACTTCCCAAAAACAAAAAGAAAAAAAATGTAGAACTCAAACCCACCTGATTTTCAAGCTAAGTCTGCACAAATATTCATGTTTATAGATGCCTTTTGAAGTGTTATGTATTAATACAAGAAATCTGAAAGAACCTGAAGGCCCATTAATAGGAGAATGTTTAACTAGAAATTCAGTAGCAATTAAAGATAAACTGACATGTGAAAGAACTGCTTCTAATGCTAAGAAAAAGGGCAGAATACAAAAGAAAATTTTATAATTTTAAATAAGTTCTGAAAATCAAGGATAAGGAAATATACCAAAATGCTAACAAAAGCTGACTCTGGGGAATGGAAATAGCACAGTGGCTAAACACATGAGATTTAGTGTCAGAGACCTTTGGGTCAAATCCTGGCTTCACCACTTCCTACGTGGGTCTCTGGGTAACCTAGTATTCTCTCTCAACTTTTCTTGCCTTTTCTGAAAAATGGGGCTTACAACGATAGCTGTCGCATAGAGCTGCTGTAAGAAATAAGAGAAATAATGCAAGTAAACACAGAGCAAATGATTAATAAATGACAGCTATCATACGTGTATATATGTGATAAATTATGGGTGCATAGTTTAATAAGCTCCTTACAAATTAAATGTACTATATGTTGCTTCAGAAAGAGGCCGACATTAAACATTTTTATATTCTACAACTAAAAACAGGATTTCAGCTGTCAAGCTGCCTTCAAATAGGGTGAGTTCCATTGTAAAGCAATGGACCAGGCTTGGTGGGCGGGGGTGGGGGGGTGAGTAGAAACTCTGAGCAAAGTTTAAATGCTGATAGGCATCGTTTCTTACCTTTTTAGAGAAATCTTCATAAATCACAAGGAAGGATTTGAATCTCTGTGTGTTTGTCCTCTGAGTATAAAGTAAGGCTCTTCTCTTGAAAGAGGAGAGGGGAATTTTTATAGTTCATATAAAGTAAATTTATAAATAGCTGGAAAACACAAAGAACCAACACTTAGAGTATAAATCCTTCAATGAATAGAACTTTCAATTATCAGATATCCTTTGCCCTGTTCAAATTTTAGAAAACACATGGGGAGAAGAATAATTGCCTATTAGGGGTTTGGTGAACAGAGAGACACAGCTTCCAGAAGTGACATCCCCAACATCTTTCCCTGAGTCCCAGGATGCTGGGACCCAGGGGGTAACCACACTGAAACTGAAGGAAAAATGACAAGCTCACGTGGAAAATCCCATTGCCTTCCATCAGATTCTCAAAGCAATCTGTGACCCCCACATTTTTAGGAAACTGTCTTGCATCTTGAAACCCGAATGAAAGGAGATATTTAAAATGATGGATCCGAAGACACGGCAAGGAAATATGCGCTTTCTTAGGCTTCCCTGGGCTGGCCTGCCTCACCCCCAGTGCACACAGTAGGCACTGAATGCATGGACGAATGAATGAAATGAGATACAGAGATGACCCCACAGAAGAGGCTGAGTGTGCTGGGCACCTAGATTTCGCATTAAATCTCAGTTCCGCATAAAAGTCACTTTCTCTAAACACCCAGTTCCCTAAATGTACCAATTAACATCACAATGTTTTGAAGTTTTCTATTCGAGTAAGCTGCAGAGATGGAAGTCCTGAGGAGGGACAATCTATCCAACGTCAGAAGTGAGGAAGGACCAACAGGTTGGAACCGTGCAGAGTAAATATTTAAACATGGTAGTTCAATAGCTGTTAAATAGGTTCAGTAACAGGCTCATTTTAAAAAAATCAATACTCTTACTAATAGTAATGCACCAGCCGTCAACAGAAGGGAGGCGACTGAGTTGAAGTCGTTTTTGAATCGGCAGTCAGTAAGAGCCAGTCCCCCCAGTTTGGTGAAAACAAAACAAAGTGTGGTCATGCAGTCCTCTCTTAAATTTCCAGGAAGCTGAGCCTTCCCGGGTTGCCGGAGCTGATGGGGGCCGCAGATATGACCTGGGCAGGGTGGAGAATGAAGACCGGCTAGAGAAAAACAAAGAAGGCAAGGGAATAGGGAATCTGTGACTTTTCTCCGGGATTATTGAAACAAGGGAAGACTTGACTTTTAATCCTCGTTGGGGGTAGTAGGTGTGTCACCTTGAGTAAGGAAGTTAACCACCTGGAGTGTGGCAGATGTCACACATGCCTTTCTCATCTCCCCAGGTCTTCACTGTTTCCATGCAAGTGGTCAGACTTGCAGCTCTCAGCACCTGGACTCCTCGAACTGAAGGCTTTCCTTGCCTTTGCCCAGGACAAGGAGGAGCAGCTGAATTAACACCCCACCTGGTGGTCCTTAATCACTGAGGGAGGGAGCTGGCCTCTTATCTATAGTGCATGCTCTGCTCCAAATCTCAGCATTTCCCGGTAGGATGGAGTCCCTGTTGCCTGCAGAGGTGAACCGCTCGGCCACACACCCTTCCCATCCATCTTCCCCACTTTCTACCCAGTGATCCCTATCGCCTCCTAAATAAACCACTTTCACCTGGTATCTTGTCTCGAGTCGGAGCATCACTTCTGGGAACTCCCCAGAAAAGATGTGTGGTTTCTATATCTGTACCTGTAAAATGAGGACAGCAAGAACTTCCACCTCCGAAGCGCAATGTGTAAATTAAATGAGATAATGCTATGACGCATTTGGCACAGTGACTGACGCTAACCAGGAACTCAGTAAGTGCCAGCTATGGTTAATTAATCCCATAGGCCCAAATTAGCATCCTTAGTAACTTACTCAAAAAATGGTAGGGTTACAAATGGCTTTTATTTTCTTCTTTCTACTTTTCCATGTTTATGACAAGAAGCAGTTCTTGTAGGCAGCAGGGAGTCATGAAACCCAGGAGCCCAGACCACCTGGGTCCAAATCGCAGCTCTGTCCACTATTAGTGGTTGGGTTGCTGCACTCTCTGTGCCTTAGTTTCCTTGTACATTAAATGGGAGGAAACAGCATGTCCCTCCTAGGTTTGTGGGACATTCCAGTGAGGAAATAAATGCAAAGTGTTCAGCACAGTGGTCGGCACATCATAAGAGAGGAATGAACATTAGCCGTTGTCATTAAAAGGAGATTAATAAATATTAGTGATAGCTACTGTATTAGATGCATATATAGACTATTTCCTAGGTCAGGAATAAAATTTGTTAAATAAGCTTCCTATTAAGAATTAGGCGAATTATGGCCTGGCTCAATGGCTCACACCTGTAATCCTAGTACTCTGGGAGGCCAATGTGGGAGAATTGCTTGAGGTCAGGAGTTTGAAGACCAGCCTGAGCAAGAGCGAGACCCTGTCTCTACTAAAAATAGAAAAAGTTAGCCAGGCACAGTGGTGCACACCTGTAGTCCCAGCTACTCAGGAGGCTGAGGCAGGAGGATTGCTTGAGCCCAGGAGTTTGAGGTTGCTGTGTGCTAGGCTGACACCACTGCATTTTAGCCTGGGCAACAGAGCAAGACTCTGTCTAAAAAAAAAAAAAAAAAAGAAATTAGCAAATTGTGCTTCCAGGGCATTTAAAAAAAAATAGTTTACTGCCTTTGCTCTAGAAAGAATACCGAAATAGATTGTTAAAATAACAATACATATTAGTGATAAGCAATGACTAGAAATATTTTCAAAATGACCTATTTAAAAAAAATACAGATGTTAAATAGAAACATTGGCTTAAATATAAGAGCGGGGACGGGTGAAAAGTGGGGAGAGAACATTTGATCATGTAGTTTTACCTCCTATGGAAAACCTAATAAAGGGAAATTGAGTCCAAATTGCACACAGGTGCCTAGTGGAAAGATACCTTCAGAGAATCAAATCAAGGAAACAATGGCAGTAGCCAAAGACTTCAATCTGCAGAATGTTCTGGAACTGATGGTTCCACTTCAAAACTACAACTCATCCATCCATTCTTCCATTTATTCATTCACTGCTCAGGTTTCTAGTAACTACACCCCAAGTCTAACAACAATACAACACCAGTAGCAACAGATAACATTCTATTTGGCCCTTACTGTGTGCCAAATATGGTTTTAAGTCCTTTACTTGTTATTAACTTCTTTCATTCTCACAACAACCCTGGGTGCATGTGAGAGGGGTATTAGTATCCTCATTGTGCAGTTGAGGAAACTGAGGTACAGAGAGTTAAGTGACTTGTCCAAGATCACACGGCTAAGAAGTGGGAGAAATAAGGTGTAAATTCAAACATGCTGGCTCCGCAGTGCCCTCTCCCCAACCACTGTGTTCTATGTCTCTAGACCTCTGGCATATATTTGACATCAGTAATATTCTACCCCCACCCCTTCCCCCCCACACTTACTCTATGCAAATATTACTAATCGAGTGCTACACTCTTTTCAGAGTGCTTGGATAAATCCTCTGAAGCCTTCTTAACACTCCATGCATCCATTATCAGCAATTGGAATTGGCATGGCTGATAAAGCCAGTTTGACAATTGAACCAGGTGGGACTGTTTGACTGCAGGCAACAGAAGCTGACTCTGGTGACACAAACCAAAAGGGGCTCCACTAAAAAGATACGGGAGAATTTGGAAGATGGAAGTGAATGTTTAGGAACCAGGAATTTCCTGGAGGCCTTGAGAGCAGGTACTTACTAGGTTGGCAGATTTCTCTGGACACTCCTGCTGAAATTAATGTGTTCCAAGCATATTCTTTCCCTTATCCTTGGGTCCCTCTGCTCACGACTTAAATTCCCTAGAGAGTGTCTATTGGTTTAGCATAGCTCACCTGTCTACTAGAACAACACACAATGAAGTTGAGTGAGTGCCCATAAAGGAAACTGAGGGACTATATTGAGGAGAAAAGAATTCTGGGTAACCCAAAACACCACCGCCAACTACACACCTGACCTGATCTTCCCAATGAACTGGCCCACAAATTTGAGTGGAGACACAGGCTGCTGAACAGGTTAATTGGTGGGCCTACAAGCCATCACTAAAACAGCTCTGCTGACGATTATACATCAAGCCTGGGTGTCCTCACCTGGGGAATGAATTCATCACCCTACAGGATGGGCCTCTGAAAGCCTCTGATGAAATTGGCTCGTTGATTAACGCAATTAGCACCATTAGGAAAGGAAGCTGTTAACCTAAATCAATTATCCACAGATATCCATCACGCTAAGTGTTCCTCTTTGTCTTGGGCATATAGCACTGTTTGGTGTTTCAGTGGTGATGACCATTAAAAATAAATGACTATTGTTGATTTTCTATTGATAGCTATTAATGTATCGGTGCCTGTGTGTATAGGCCGCTTACGTGTAGTGTACAGAAAATAGATGCACTAACAATAGGAAGTAGGTATTGACTCCCATTTCTCAGCTCAGGAGGTAAATATTGACCAACAAAAAGCAGCTACCAGCTTACGATGAGCTAAAAGGAAAATGTTCACATCAGCTCCATTTTCCTTTAATTACTTGTATCGTTTATCTTCTATAGTGCAGAGGTTCAGACGCAAGGATGTAATTCTTTATGTTTGCTTTGGTATCTAATTCAGTCTCTTCAATCATGATCTCAGAGTACTTTCTGGCGGTCAGTTTCCCACCTACGTGAAAACTATTTTTCCTCTTGGCTCCTCTAAACATTTCCACCACTTTGGACCAGCACACTTAAATCTTCCGTATCAATCTTCCACACTGACAATGACACTGTTTTCTTAAATCCAGCCGCAAAGGCATAGGACCATTGTCCGTGATAATAACAGTTAACATCTGTTGCAACTCCTACCACCCAGTCCCTTTGCACATAACTCTAATGATGACCCTTGTCCTATAGGATGATGATAAAGATAATACTGACAGCTTTTGCTTACGTGCCAGGTACTCTTTTAAACACTTGTCACATACAAACTAATTCAAACACCCGACTAGCTCTCAGGTGATACTCTTATGCCCATTTTACAGATGAGGAAACACTGAGGCAGAGAAATTATAAGTCTTAATCCGCAGCTGGTTAATAATGGTAGCATAACCCATTACTTCTGTCTATACCTTTTTCTCTGACTCAACCATGCTTTCTTGTATGTATTTACTTAAAGTTTTGTAGCAGGAGTCAAATTTCAGGAATATATTTTTGTTGTCATAGAACTTTGCCCTGGTATCTGTGTGTATGTGTCTGTCTGTCTGTCTGTCTCCACCCCACCCCCAAAAGGAGGAACTGAAATCCAGCAAGTTGAGGGACTTTGCTAAGGTTTATGCAGCCAATAGGTGAAGGAAGTGAGTCAAGCCAGGCTCTGTCCTCAGACTTTCCTTTTCAGGGCGAAGACAGATTCTAGAAAAAGTGCAGTCTTTAAAGAGAAACATAGTCAGGGTTTTTAAGCTTTTTGTTTTCAGAATGAACCGTGGGACTTCTCCATTGCAGCCGCGCCTGGAATTAGCACGACAGGAATAGAGACAACATATAATGCTTCACGCTCCCACTGGGAACTGGAATACGATTGCCACATCCAGAAATATCTGCCTGATCGATTGGAGTGACGAGGTTTAACAGAGCAAGGGAAGCTCTCGGCAGCGAAGGGAAGGAGTGTTGCCGAGGGCAACCCAGGGAGAATGAATATGAAGGAAAGCACACAGAGAAAGAGAAGGAGCAATTGTTGCAAGCATCTTGCCTGGCAGTGCCCCAGAAGGTCAGACTCTTGCAGGGTCATCCAAAGGAGGCTTAAACACGGCAAACCAGAAAGGCAGGCTGGGTTTTCCCTTGGGAGCTGAATTGTCAAGAACTCATTTCAAAATGCCTTAGCCTTTCTGCTAAGACAACACTTCTTCAGCTGGGTAATTAAAACTGGGTGTCAGCAATGCTTGGAAATCACCAGGAGAGGTGTCAGCTTCAGGGTACACTGCACTGAGGAACCTTCACTCGTTTTGATCTTCTGGAGGGGAGGATTGCTTAAGGGCCCAGGCACCTCCCTGTAAAAGGAGCCGGAGAAGGGGTTGGGGGAGGAAGGAGGATGAGCCAGGACGTTCAGCCATGGAAAGGGGAGGCCACTGAGACATCGACTCAGGACAGATTGATTCCTCCTGTGCATTTAGAATTAGAGCCCAGTTCCTCTGGAAACCTTGAACTTCAAAAATACAAATTCCATCTCACTTTTGATCATCGTTCATGTTAAGAGTTCCTGGAAGATGATTACTATATTACACGATGAAAACCCAGATCACCAGGTATTGCCTTCATATCAGAAATAACTGAATTAACCAGCTGGTTGATTAGCTGGTGTGGTAGGCTTAATAATGACTTCCCCAGAGAGGTCCACTCCCTAATCCCCAAATCCCTGCAATCTGTGAATATGCTACTTTACATGGCAAAAGGGATTTTGTGAATGCGATTAAGTTAAGGAACTCGAGATGGGGAGATTATCCTGAATTATTTCAGCAGGGCCATTGTGATCCCCAGGTCCCGTGTAAGAAGAAGGCAGGAGGGTCAGGAAGAGAAGGAGATGCAATGAGAGAAGCAGAGTGATGCGGGGCCAGGTGTCCCCTAGAATCTGGGAAAGACAAGAAGCCTATTTCTCCCTGGAGCGTCCAGAAGAAACGTACCTTGATTTTAGCCCCATCATACCCATTTTGGACTCATGATCTCTAGAACTTTATAAGGCACCAAGTTTGCAGGAATTTGTTGTAGCAGCAAAAAGAAACTAACACAATTAGCTCATGTAGTGCTTTCCTCTAGGAAGGTCTTGAGGTCACTTCCAATGATACAGAAAATACAACCAAAATAACCAAAACTGGTTTAGGTGATTTTTTTTTTCCTGAAAACAACATCAATGGTGAAGGCATAAAACAGCAGAGAAAGAGGCTGAGGTCCCGCCCATGTTCTGTTCATTTGCCAGGGTGGATCACATGTCTGCCTATCAGCTTCCTGGCAGCCCATGTGAAAAGAGCAATTAGAAAGTAGCGTGATTCCAAATATCTGCACAAAACCAAGCTGAGAAGAACAGCTATTCTTATTAAAACTAGAAACTTTCATTTCTTGGGGTCCTTATCAATGTCCTCCTTATGTGATGGTGTGATACAGAAGTCACTTGATCATTCATTCCCTTCCCACCACATCTTGGAATATCTATATCGTCTGGGTGCTGAGACACAGACATGAAGGGCGGTTGCAGAGATAAAGTGCTATGGCATGAAGGGAAAAGCAAAATATTAAATACAATACAGTAAAATGAGGACAATCAAATTGAGAAGGAAGGAAGAAGCCCAGAAACAGCAGCAGCCCAGATGGAGCAGTGACAAAACAGGTGGTTCACAGAAGGACATAGGGTAGGGGAAAAGTAGGTCCAAACCACATAATGGAAAGCCTTGAATTCTGGGGTAAGATACTTAAACTTTACTTCAAAGGTAGCAAGGAGCCATGGAAGGTTATTGAGTAGGAGAGTGACACACTTTGTCTCAGCAGGCTGTATAAAATGGACTCTGAAAGTTATTATTGGCCTGTAATAAACATCTAACCCAGCCTGGGTACAGTGGGGAAAAATCACCCCCAAGTGGTACCCAGGTTGAGTCTTGAAGGCTGGAGATGGGTGACCAAGCAGAGAATGGGGGTATGTGTGTGGGGGGGAGGTATGGGGGAGATTGAGGTCATTGTGGGGAAAAGAATATGGAATAAATACAGATACCTGGGAGCCAGGGAGAGCCCGCAACTGCCACGAGTTATGTAGACCAACCCCCAAGATGCCGGGGAAAGGGTGGGGGATAGATGCCCGGGAGGCGGGGATGGATCAGATCCTGAGGGGGTTTGTGAGCCTGTCTAAAGCAGAGTTCCTACTTTTAATACTCTTTTCTACAGAGAAGAATTACACCAACGGTGAACCCCAGGGGCTGCTTGGAACACCCCGTCATGGCATCTTCCACCAGAATAAGATTCTAGGGGAAGAGCAGGGCATGAAACCTGGCTGTTGTTTATTGAGCACTGACTACATGACCCTCATTCAGTGAATGTCATCATTTCTCCCACTTGACAGAGGAGGGAGATCCTGATGGACTTGTCCAGCGTTACACGGCAACAAGGCAGCCCAGCGGGCTTTGAACTGGGCCTGTCTCCTTCCAAAGGGGGAACGTATTCTCCAATCAGATGCGAGGCCCGACTTCAATGAGCTTAAAGAAAAGGCAACGTACAGCTCCTCTTTGGCTCCCCTCTTTTGAAGCTACGATCACAGATACAAAAGGATTTCCACAACCAACATTCATTCATTCGTCAATTCATTCATTGATTCATTCAGTAAATATTTATCTGGGGCTTACTGCATACGAGGCACTGTGAATACAGCAAAGAACAAAGCACGCAATACCCTTGCCCTTGTGGAGCTTAGATTTGGGGGAAGAAAGACAGCAAACACACAAACAAAGACACGATATACCAGGTAGTGGTCAATGCTACCTAATGTATAAAGCCCAGGAAAGGGTGAAAACCCACAGTACCGGCTTTGCTTGGGGGGAGCGGGGTTGGGGAGGGTGACCGCATCAGGGCAGAGAGCAGAGGAAGCTCCAACAGAAAGGGTGTGTTTTAGCTCTTTAGTTGAGTGGGGGCTCAAAGGTGTGATTTTATCATCGGGCTTCCGTAACTTACCTAGACGCTACAGAGGTTCTTTTGGGCATGTCTACTATTAACTGACTTAAACATTTTAGAGGGCTGGGGCTACTGCTTTATCTTGGTGGCCCAGGAAAGCCTCCATGAGGATTTGGTATCTAGCAGAGATGTGAAGGAAATGAGAGTGAACCGTACCTGTGGGAGAGCATCCAGGTAGCAGGAACAGTAGGTGGGAAAGCCCTAAATGCTTATGGTGTTTGCAGAATCAATAACAGAAGCAAACCTTGGATGTGCAGAGCTACCTAGAACCCCTTTTTGATAGCTATGGATGTTCTCCATAATTTATATCATTTTCTCACTATCCAAGACCTTCGAAGAAGAAAAAAATCATGAACACATGTCTTCAGCTATTCATTATGCATTTATTAAGCACCTCCTGTGTGCTTATCATTGGAGATAAAAAACCGTGAAAGCATGGCCCATGTATTTAAGGAGCTTATGGTCTGGTGGGGAATTGAAGGGAAGAAATCGAGGAAGATGAAAAAGGCCCTGGACATTCAGTTCACCCTTTCCTAGGACCCCTAAAGTTCCTCAAACCTCAGCTAGCACGGCAGGGTGCTGACTCCTGGCTGAGAAAACCCTCCCAGGTCAGGAAGTTAACTCCCAGCTCAACAATTAGAGGTGGCCTCCCCACCCTGTGTGGAGCCACAGTTGTGCACAAACAGAGGTCAGGTGTGGGGCAGCTCCTCCACGCACTTGATAGCTTTTCCAGCCAGGGTAGGTCCAGAAAGTGCCAGACTCCCCACTGACTATTTGCACCCAAGATTTGCTCCAACACCTGCTTCATGTAGCGACAGACAAGATCATGCTTAGGACGCTCCCCTGAGCATAGATTCCCAAGAGAATTAGCACATCCTTCCCAGCTCTCTTTCAACAAACAACTGCTGGAGAAATTAGAAGAGAAGGGGATAGAGAAAATGCCTTGTACAAAATAGAAAATTCGGTATTTCTAGTGTAAATGTTTCCCTATTACCTACAGCATCAGAGAAGGTTGCAATAACAATAACCACCTCAACTTTCTTTGGCTACCCTTCTCCCCTTGCTCAAGAAAGAGCTTGGCTGTATGTACTGAGCTCCCCGGCCCCAGGTTTTTCCAAGAGTCCACCAGGAGTGTCTCACATGTGCATATAAACAGGCTAGCAGCTCCTCAAAAATTTAAACATGCAATTTCCATATGACCCAGCAACTCCACTTCTACATATATACCCCAAAGAACTGAAAACAGATAAACAAATGCTTCTACATGAATGTTCATGGCAACATTATTCATAACAGCCCCAAAATGAAAACAACTCATGTCTCCATCAATGCATGAAAGATAAACAAAAATGTGGTCTATCCATACAATGGAATATTATTCATTCATAAAAAGAAGTCAAGTATTAAAAGACATGCTACAGCGTGATGAGCTTGGAAAACATTGTGTTAAGTGAAAGAAGCCAGATACAAAAAGTTGTATATTGTGCAACTCCATTTATATGAAATGTCCATAATAGGCAAATTCATAAAGACACAAAGTAGATGGTGATTGTGAAGGGCTAGGGGGTAAGGGAAGGGGAGTGACTGCTTAATCGGTACAGCATTTTCTTTTGAGAGTGACGAAAATATTTTGGAACCAGAGGGGGTGTTTGCACAACAGTACAAATTCCACTGGCTATTCACATTAAAATGGTTAATTTTATGGCATGTGAATTTCACTTCAATTTTTAAAAGTCAGCTTATTTGATGCTATAACTAGCCTGCACTTTCTCGCTAGATACTGCAGACTTCCATTGGCCACTGCCAGGTAACCATCGCCTACCAACGGTTGGTCGGGTACAAGAATCGAACATGTTTATCAGATGTAAACATCATTCTTCTGCCAGCATCCATTGGGTCCCCTCACTTCCTGTTGGGGAACCTGCACAGCTAAAAATCTGGAGTCCTGAAGAGACTAAAGCTTCTCGGCCCCTTTATTCTGCACCCTTTTAGAGCATGTCCCATCTCTTGCAAAGTTTTAGTGAAACTCTTGGATTCGATTCCAGGCAAAATGCAAGCAGGTGCCACTTAGAAAAATAAGACCTGTAGAGCGAATGATAGATCACTGGATCCCACACCAAACCTGCACTAGAGCCCTTTCAATTTACAATCTGGTAAAAGGATTCCCCGCTTGCTATCCTCAAGGCCACAGGAAAACGAGCCTGTCTGTTAAAAGACTCCTATATGCACGCCCCGGCCCGAGCATCCTCCACTCCCCGCCCTGTGATAGAGCCAGATCTGCTTCTATGGATGTTTGGCAAGGGAATCGTGAGCACCTGCTAAGGGAATAAGAGACGTTTATCGGGAGGAGGGGGAGCGAGGCTAAACACGAGCGCTTGGCATTGTACGTCGTGTGTACGGCTGGTAGAGGATGAATTATTTCTTCCCAAGTCGGCGCCGTCATCCATCACAGTCAATTCTCAGCCCATCTGGAAGGTTTCAAGAACCCCAGAACAAGATCAGAGCTGCAAAACAGTCACAGAGGCAGGCCTTTCTAAATGGATTATGGTAAATAAAAATATAAAAATAGTTCCCAGATCAGAGGAATTCGCTCTGCTATACTCTACATGCAAATTCCCTCATTTAATGCTCACAACACACTCATGAGGTGGTAAATATAACGGTTCCCACTTTGCAGATGAGAAAACTGAGGCTCTGGGAGGGCAAAGGAATGGTCTGTGGTCACACAGGTAGGAAGTGGCAGGTCTAGGGAATGAACACAGATCGCGCTGACTTCCAGATGCTGTAGCTCGGTGGTGATGCTAGCGGTGCAAGCTCGATGTGTTCCACGCTTCTCCGTCTACACTCTCCACCTGAAATTCACCTTGCTTCTTGGTGGTGGACTGGAAGTGCATCAGAAAAGGGAATTACTTCCCTTGGGCCCTTTTGTCTTTTCCATCAGCTGCACAGAGAATTACACAAACATTCAGGGAGAGAGAAAGAAAGAGACAGAAAGAAAGAGAGAGAGAAGAGAGGGAGGGAGGGAGGAAAAGAGAGAGAGAAGAAGAATAGAGGGGGAGAGATGAGGGGATGAGAAGAGGAAGGGGAAGGAGACCCCAGGGTGCTGCCCTCTCACCATTTATCTGTCCTCTGCTTCTGGACATTCACAATCTATGAGAACAGAGACTTCTTCCCTCTCCAGTGAGAAGACGACACAGGAGGAAGAAGACTGTGTCCCTACAATCGGAACAGCATCTTCCCACTATGTAATGGTGCCAGGGACTCCTTTGGCAGTCTGGTGACACCTACAGACCCCTTCCCATAATAATGTCTCTAAATGATTAAAAAGGAACTCTATTCCATTGAAAGACAGTTCTATCCTAGAGTCTGCAGAAGAGCCACTACCCTCCGGCCATGACCCTAAACCTGCCCCTTCCTTCTAAGGGCTCCTTCTCAAGGCCTCTTCCCTCTTCCTGCCACGCTTGAGAATTCCATTCCGGAGACATTTACGAAGCATCTACCGGGTTCCAGGTACAGGAGAGACATGAATTGACCAGGGTCCCTGATCACAAGGAGCTCTGGTTTGAGAGGGGATGGAGAAGGGGTACCCAGTGGTGATGAAAGTCAGACTGCAAAAAATGCTGAGTGGCCAAGCACTCTGCAAACCCAGATGAGACCAGGCGAGATGGAATACCAAGACCAGCTCATGCTTCTCGAGAGCTTACCGTGTGCCAGATATCCCTCCAAGTGCTTTCCGTGGATTGCCTCCCAGGGTCTGGCACATCCCTAGGAGGGAGGTGCTGTCATTATCTCTATTTTCCAGAAGAGGACACTATGGAGAGGGTATGTGATGGGCTCAAAGTTGCGCAGCTGGGGTTTGTGGTAGTCTAGCTCTAGTGTTTGTGCTCTTAGTCACCACACTATATTAACCCTACATTACTGTGCATAGACATTAATGGAGTTCTTCTCCAGACTGCAAGTTTCTTACAGCTAAAGTGGAGTGGTTATTCTTTGGATGTAGGTCCTGGAACTTAGCAAGGAACATGACTACAAAGATCAACCAAACAGATGTGAAAAAGATGTTGTGCCTTACCAACCTTCATTCTATACCTCTTTGCAGTGCCTAGTGACATTCCATCTGGCCAAAATCCTCCTCCTTCAAGTAGCCTTCCCTGATGCACCAGAAAGAACTAACATCCTCAACCTTGGAAATACCAGTCTCACTTATAGCCTTGGATCCTTCTTCACAGACTGGGCCTCAAGTTGGAGATTATCATCAGAGGACGGAGAAATACAAATAGATGGGTAGATACCACTTGCTGAGCACTAACAAGGTGCTAGGCAGGGTGTTAAAGACTTCAGGCTAAGGTAAGCATTGTCGGCCACGTTCCAGAGGAGAGAGCTGATACTCAGGGATAGGAGGTCAGTTGCCCTGATCACCCAGCTAGTAAGTTGCAAAGCAGAGATTCAGGCTCAGGTCTGGCTGATACCAGGGCACACCACCGCCAAACTTGCTCCTCCTATATAGAGTCTGTCGTTATAATTGTTGTCTTTGCTTACTGTTGTCTTTGATTATTGTCTTTGTTTCAGGCACTGGACTATTACAAAATCTCACCAAGAAATGAACTAAAAAAGATGGGAAGAGGTTTTCTGGATTTTGCAGGCCAAGATAACAATTTTCATTTTAATCTTAAAGCAATGGGTACTATTGATAAATTTTTCTTTTTTTCCTTTTTTTTTTGAGACAGGATCTTGCTCTGTTGCCCTGGCTAGAGTGCCATGGTGTCATCGTAGCTCACTGCAACCTCGAACTCCTGGGCTCAAGTGATCCTCCTGCCTCAGCCTCCCAAGTAGCTAGGACTGCAGGAGTACACCACCATGCCCAGCTAATTTTAATTTTTTTTTTTATAGAGACAGGGTCTTGCTGTGTTGTTCAGGCTGTATTGACAAATTTTAGTCAGCCAATGGACATGACTAAATCTGTGGAGTTTTAAAATTTTTTTCATTTTAATTGTGGTAAAATACACATAACAAAAAATGCACCGTCTTAACCATTTTTAAGTCTACAGTTCAGCAGTATTAAACACATTCACATGGTTGTACCACCATCACCACCATCCATCTCTAGAATTCTTCATCTTGCAAAACTGAAACTCTGTACTCATTAAATAATAACTTCCCATCCCCTTTTCCCCCAGCCTCTGGCACCCACCATTCTACTTTCTGTCTCTATGAATCTGACTACTCTAAGGACCTCATATGAGTAGAATCATACAGTATTTGTCCTTTTGTGACTGGCTTAGTTCACTCAGTATAATGGCCTCAAGGTTCATCCATATTGTAGCATGTGTCAGAATTTCCTTCCTTTTAAGACTGAATAGTATTCCATTGTGTGTGTAGACCACATTTTGTTTATCCATTCATCCGGTGATGGACACGGGCGTTGTTTGCACCTTGTGGCTGTTGTGAACAGTGCTGCTATGAACGTGGGCGTAGGGATACCTCTTCAAATCTCTGCTTTCAGTTCTTTTGGGTATATACACAGAAGTTGGATTACTGTGTCATATGGTAATTCTATTTTTAAGTTTTTGAGGAAATGCCCAGATCTGTGTTTTTTCAAAGGTCATTCTGGTTGCTTAGCGCAGAGGGGAAAAACAGGAAGATGGAGCTGAGAGTCCCATTAAGAACCTAGTAAAGTTGTCCATCAAGAGCAAAGGAGCTGGACCAGCCTGGGCAACACAGCGCGACCGTCTCTACAACACAAACAAGAGCGAAGGAGCTGGAGGCTCTTGGTCTAGGGAGGTGGCTGCACATGGAGAAGGTGAACATACCTGCAATGCAAATCAAGTCTTCCCCATGTGGTGACTTCAAGCTCCCATTTAATGAGAAGCTATTTAGGAAAGGGCAAGGCGATTGCTGGATGGAGCTGGAAGTTTTCTACCTCCAGGAAGTGGACATTCATGGTGGTGAAATGCATGAAATTTGAGGCCAGACTGTCTGGGTTCAATTCCTGGTTCTGCCTTTTCTCTCTGGGCCTCAGTTTCCCCACCTTTGAAATGGAGATAATAATATCTACCTCTTGGTATTGATGAGGATTAAATGTGATAATTCAGAGGCAGTGTCTTAACTAAAGTGAATCTCACCAAAGCCTAGAATGAACGTGATATTCCAACCACATCTAGAATGCGTATGTTAGACGTGTAGCCTGCCTCCATGCTGCCCTGGCTGGTTTCATCTAGTGGCCCCAAGCCTCTAGTGACATCAGCTGGGTGGCCAGAGAGTCAGTACTGTGGGGGCCCTTCCTCCACATTTTCAGAACCCTCCCCCCCCGCATCTCCCCATCCATCACCTGACCTTCCTGCCTTGGCCCCCTGCAATGATTGATGGGCTCCTGAATTATGAAAAAGGAGCAGAGATATTTTTATCTCTGCTTGGGCCTCGCCCCCACCCTTCAGAGGAGTGGGGAGGTCTTTCCGTGCAGGGAAATCTATAAAGTCCTCAAAGAACCATGTATCTTCCCTTCTCGGCAGCCTCCTTCAGCTTTGTTCCCCCTCAGGGACAGCTGGCTCCTGCTTTCTGCCCAGGCGGAAGGCTGGGGGCTGGGAAAAGGGAAGGGGGGTAGAGGGTGATGGGATGGAGGGAAGTGGAAGTGCCACCTGCCAATCACCATCAACTCTGTACCCTGCTGTTGCAACCTCCTCTGGAGAAGCCCTTTTCCCGTTTGCGTCTTGAAGGGTTAGCCAAGCTTTCAGATATTAGCCACCTGCCTCAACAATCGTCTCCTCTTTGGATCTCCTTGACCATTCAGTCCCTCTAGGACAACTGGCGGCAAAAACTCAGCTCTCAGACCTGGTTCCGAGGGCTCAAGTTCAGTGTTGAGGTCAGTGTCGTGGTTCAGGACATGGGCTGTGGAGTCTGACTGGGGCCCGAACAGTGGCTCCATCACTTACTAGCTGTGTTCACTTTGGGCAAAACATTTAATTACGGTGTCACCCCCAAATTTTAAATATTGAAGTTCTAACCCCCAGTACCCCAGAATATGACCTTATTTGGACATATGGTCATTGAGATATAATTAACGAAGACGTTTTTGTTTTCCACCACTAGAATGTGAGCTCCTGAGGACAGAGATTTTGACTGCTTTGTACCCACTCTGTTCCGAGTCCCCGGCACACAGCATGCTGGAATAAAATGGCCAATTCAATATAAAAAGGGGAAATTTGGACACAGACACGTGCACAGGGAGAACGCCCGCCATGGGAAGATGGAAGTTATGCTACCGCAAGCCAAGGAACTACCAGAAGCTAGGAGAGAGGGCTGTACCAAACCTTTCTCTAGCGCCTGCAGAGGAAGCATGGCCCGGCCAACACCTTGACTTCCGACTTCTGGCCTCCAGAACCGTGGGACAACACATTTCTGTTGCTTAAGTAAACTATTTGGTGGAGCTCTGTTACAGCAGCCCCAGGAAATTCATACACGTTTCCTATGAAACGAGTGATCTAGAACAGTCCTTGTCATGTGGCGGGTGCTAGTTCAGTATTTGCCATTATTAGCTATGTGCCCTTCAGAGGACTTTCCACCTCTCTGTACCCTTTGTGTTCCTCTCTGAAGAAGAACCCACAGCTCTAACTTTCCAGGAGCTACCTGTGCACAAAGACCACGGCAGAATCAAACCTCTCCTTCCTTGCACAGAATTTTCAATCCTCCATTCTTTTGTTCATTCATTCAACAAGCACTTACGCAAAGCTCGCTGTGTGCTGGGGACTGGGAACAGAGCATGCACATAACAGTCAAAATGACCACCACACAGAAAAACAAGATGGGATAGCAGAGTCAATTCTGGGGGGATGGGGGAGGAGAGTGATGCAATTTAAAGTGAAGAGTCACAGATACCACTGAAGCGATTTGAGTAGAGACTTAAAGGAAGCGGGGCGGTCAGTCATGTGGATATGTGGGGAAGAGTATTTCTCCAAGGGAACTGCGTGGGCAGGGTGTGTTTGGTGTCTTGGAGAAATGGCAAGGAGCCACCATGGAGGTGGCAGTGGGGGTGACAGGAAAGGGGTAAATGACAGCAGCACTAAGGATTCCTGCTTCTACTGGAAATTAATAAAACTCAGAGCTAAGACATTTGGACCCTTACCATGTGCTGGGCACCATGTCAATCTTTAAACAATCTTATGGGTTACAGGGATAAATATTATCCCCATTTTATCAGATGAGGACACTAAGTCACAAAGAGGTCATGGATCTTGCCTAAAGTCACAGATCTCTAGGTGGTGGACCGTGGGGTCCTTCCTCACATACTCATAGGGGACTCAGAAGCAAAGACCATTTTGACCTAGTGGGCTTGAAGACTTGGCTTGCTTGGATGGATGGAGAAATGAGGAGGGACATTCTAGGACAAGAGAGCAGCGTAAACAATGATAGGGAAGAATGGAGGTGCTGGACGTCACCTTAGAGCCACAGAACCTAGATTTCTAGATAATCACACAGTAAGAATCTCTTTCTGCACCTCCTTGGCCTCACAGCAAGACCATGAGGTCAGAATTAAGACTGTTCTCCTAGGGGTGGGACAGGAATTTAGTTAGGATCTTCCAGCCAGAAAGGAGTTGAGACTCGATCTCTTATTTCTAACCCCAGGTCCTGTGCTCTCGTGGTTGATACAGACCTGATCATTTTTCTCACATGATCAAAAACCTTCAGTGGCTCTCACCAGCCTAAGGATGAAGTCCAGTCTCTGTAGTACAGCCTCCAGTGCCCTTATGAGAAGTGACCCTTTGGAAGCCTCTCAACCCTCATCTCTCACAAGTCCCCAGGAAGAAATCCACATCCAGCCAGAGTGAACTCCTTTCTCTCACCCCTTGGCCTTTGTACAAGTTGTTTCCTGTTCCCCAAGTAATCCTCTGCTCCCTTTCAGCCAGAAGAACTTTCTTTATTCCATTGCCTGGACAAGAAGCTCCTCTGCTGCTCTCCGAAGTCCATGTTCTGATCCCAATGGCCCCTCTATTTGTCAGTTTTTTACTGGCCTGGGAGCTCCATGAGGGCTCTGGGTCCCTGGCATGTGGTAGGTACAAGGCACATCCATCAAGGTAGAATGCAGGGGCTGAATTCAAATCCTGTCTCCACCATTTATCAACAGGATGGCTATGGTGGCACCTCCAAGATGGCCTCCAGTGATTCCTGGCCCTTGGCATTCTCACTTTTGTTTAATTCTTTCCTCAATTTTATCAGGGTTAATCAATGTGACCAATAGAATATGGAAGAAGTGAAGTATGTCACTTCAGAGATTAGGTCATAAAAGAGAGCATGGCTTCTGCCTTGTTCTCTCTTGAATCATTTGCTCTAGAAGGGAGCCAGCCACTATGTTGTGAGGATGCTCAGGCAGCTCTGTGGAGAGGCCAACATGGCAACAACTGAGGCCTCCTCCCAAACAGCACGTGAGTACACTATCCTGAAAGCAGACCCCCCCCAGCCCCAGTTGAGCCTTCAGATGGCTATAGACCCTGCCAACATCTTGACTGCAATCTCATGAGAGACCCTGAGCCAGAGCCACCCAGTTAAGCCATTCCAGAACTCTCAACCTACAGAAACAGTAAGATAATAATTTTTTTAAGCTGTTAACTTTTGGGATAACTTGTTACATGGCAATAGAGAGCTACTACTGTGACCTTTCACAACTTTCTGGAACTCCCTAAGCCTCAATTTGATCATTTTCAATATGGGAATAAGAGCATCTCTCTCATGGGATCGAGATGTTTAAATAAAATAATTCTGTAAATTACAGCAAACATGTAAACTGTACTTTCTAAGTACAAGGAGTTTTACTTAAATTAATTCCTTAAATTATAAGCAAATTACCAGAACTTTGACGATGAGGAAACTGAGGCTCAGAGAGGTAAACTAAATTACCGAAGGCCACACAGCTGTTAAATGGCAGAGCTGGGATTGTGCATCGAGTGCTGTGAGAGCCCATGCTCATAACTACGCTCTACGCTGTCCATATATCAAGGGTTTAGCTCCGTGCCAGACACGCAGCAAGTGCTCACCTTAGCTAGTGTCACCAAATGACTTTTACTATTTCTTAGTAACTCTTACTAGTTGATTCTTAGTTAACTAGTAAGTTCATTCAGTTGATCATTTAATGCTTTACCATGAGATGCTTTTTATCTAAGTTTAAGCCCCACCAGCCACAAGCCCATAACTAATAATAACAGCTAGCACACATTAAGTATGCACGTACCGGGCACTCTATTAAACACTTTGCACATGCTACCTGGGTTAACCATCACTGGCCTCATCATTATCTCCATTTTACAGATGAGGAAACTGAGGCAACGATGAAGCTGAGCAGCAGTTTCCAGTTCAAAGTCCCATAGCTAAAAAGTGGCTGAGCTAGAATTTGCACCAAGATGCAGCCCTCACCTTCCATGTTCTAACCCAGCACGGTGGCAGACCTGGCCCACAAGTATGGCAGAAGGCCAGGGGGAAATCTTTTGATTTAACCACACCAAGACACTCTCTGAATCTGGTCCCTTCTGAGCACTTCTAGTGGTTTCCACTGAAATGCACTTCCCGAGGCCTTCAGAGCAGCTTCTTGGCTCTCCGAGTCCCCCCAGCTGGGGCCTTCCTTCCTGTTTTAAGAAGTGAAAGCACAGAGACATCAGCCCAAGCCCAATATAGTTTCAGATCTAAATTTAACAACAATAACAGGGCTCCAGCTTGACCACACAGAGAAGAAAGGGGAGTAGGGAAAGAAGAAAAAAAAAAAAGCAACAACCAATTCTTTACAAATTGGGACAATAATAAAGGTTCCTTTCAAGTGTCAGGGCATATTCTTAGCAAGAGAGTAACACCTAAATCAAGTCCAGGCTGTAAAAATGGCATAATAGCCGGAAGCCCGGCTACAGGCCTGACTTCCTCCGGGGAGACAGGGGATTTGAGGGGGTGTCAGCAGGCAGGGATGGAGCCAGGCAGGGCCTGACTCACACACCTCCGTCTGGCCTGCACACTGAGTCCCACCTAGGGTTTCCCTTCGACAGTCATCAGTGCACCTCCTGTCCACCTTGCTGGCCACCTTGCTGGGAGTAGCCCAAGTACACCTCTAAGGTGCAAGTCAGGTGGGGCAGCATGAGAACGCACCTTGCAGATCAAAAACTACAGGCTCTGAAAGCCCCCTGCGTCCAGGGGAAGCCACGTTTCCTATGGGCCTTCCCCAGCCGATGTCTGAAAACGGCAGGATGCTAAGGCAGGCCCATTTCTGGGAGACATGGGAGGCCTTAGACAACCCAAGGGACCCTACAGCTTTGCTGAATCTTCCTCAGACAGCATGGCAGCCTGGGACGCAGTCACCCAAGCTTCTTCCCCTGCCTCACTAGGCATCAGATCTGTAGGCAGGCCCCCAGCTCGCTCCTCGGCCTTGCCCAGCCACCTCTACATTTTCTAACAGGCACATCCCCTAATAAAATCCTTACACATTTAATCTCATCTTGACATCTGCTTCTTGAAACATCCAGAGGAGCACATTGAGTCATGTCCCTTCTTAGTGTAACATCCTTCTAGGAGCTTCTTGTCTTATCAGAAGAAACTCCAAATTCCTTACGCTGACCTCCAAGGCCCATGATACTTCTCTGACCTCAACTCTAATAGTACACTAATCTCTTCTTGCTGTTCCTTGAATGTCTCAAGTTGTTTCTGCCTCAGGGCCTTTGCACTTGCTCTTCCAGCTACTGGCACCCCTCTTCTCTGGGCCTGGAGGCTTCTCACTCATCTTCTAGGTCCCAGCTCCAACTTCACCTCTTCAGAGAGGCTTCCCTTCACCCACTTGATCAAAATAGGATTCCTGTCTCCTCTCCCCAATCAATAATATCTCCTCCTTAGATTGAGAAAATGCATCACACTTTGTACTTATTTGACTTGTCTGACAGCTCTTTTTGAATAGAAGCATCTTGAAATGTATTAGCCAGCATTTACTGAGGACTGACCAAGGGCCAGGCATTTTCTAAGAGCTTCACATGTTTTAATTCATTCAATCCTTCCTGAACTCCTATAAAACCTCCCAGGACACCGTGTGCTCTGGTTTCTGGCTGGAATCATCCAACAGGAACACTGGCAGGAGATGAAAGGGAGGAGGGAGAGAGGAGCTGGGGTGATTCTTCCTTGCTTCCTCCCTAATTCAGAACTACATTTCTGGCAGGGGTGCATCCCTCCCTGAGCCCTGCCGGGTGGATGAGCCACCATGTCCCCAGCTCCAGCTGGGCTCCTGAAACCTGCTTTCCTTACTTCTTGCTATGTCAGCCTATGGGTGTTAACAGCTCCCCGCTGTTGCTAGACTCTGGCTGCCTCAGCACCCACTGTTTATTCGCTTAACAAACCTACCCCTCATTAGTAGTGAGTTCATTAAACTTTCATAGTTTGAAGATCCAGGGCAGACTATTTCCTACAGAGAGCCTGGCTGGTGCGCCAGCATTAAGACACCTCATCCCATTTTACAGATGAGGAAAGAGAGGCCCAGCGATTAGGCGCACCCGCCCAAGGTCACATGCGTGGCCAAGCAGCAGAACTCAGGTGTGCCTGCCCCCATGTGCCTCCTCTGTCCCCATCACATGCTGCTCATGGTTTCAAAGACCCGCCTGAAACCAGTGCTGAAGACCATCGGCTCTGGAGTCCCACAGTCCTGGGTTCAAGGTCTGGCTGTGTGACCTTGGGCAAGTGATTTACTTCCCTGAGCCTTATTTTCCTTATTTGAAAACCATGGATAGTAATAGCAGTGTTTACCTTCCAAGGTTGTTTTAGGATGAAATGTAACTGTGTGTGTTAGTATGAAATACTTAGCAGAGTGCCCAGAACATGGTAAGTGCGTAATAAATATAGCTAAGCACCGTCCCTATTATTATTGCCATTGTTTTTGATATTCCCCATCCACCAATATCATTCCCAGACTTGCTACTCCCAGACGGTAACAACAGAACAATTCACAGGCGACAAGATGAGCTAATAAGCCCAAGCTATTCATAGCCTCTGCTAAGGGCTTATTCTTCCCAACACAGGACAGCAGACCCCAGAGTCACTTAACTGGGTCAAAGTTACACCTGACCCCTCCTTTCCTGCCCACCCCCAGCTCTGGCACAGGAATTATCCCAGCGCCTGTGGCCTCTGAAGGCCATCCCTGCTGGGAGGCTTTGATAGGGAAAGTGTGAAGAACAAAGGCCATTGTTCGTGGAGGCGCTGGTGCCTCTCAGGCCCCAGGCCAGCTTCCCAGGGGTGAGGTCTGGCTCCAAAGACACAAAGACGAAAGTCATTAGGACCAGGGACAAACAATGACGGAATCCCTTCTATTTACCTGAACCGGAGGGTGCTGCCAAGTGGGGAACAATGCAGTTGAGATGCTGGACATGTTCTCCCTCTGCCCTCCCCGCGCTGAGCTCTTTCGAAATCATGGGACAGTGTACGGGCCAGGAGGCTTGGGGACTGGCTTCAGATCCCATTTCTAGAAAGAGAGCTTAAGAGAGTAGGCTGTGGCATTAACTGCCTGGGTGCAAATCCCAGCTCCGTCATAATTAGCTACAGAACTTGGATGAAGTGGCTGAATTCTCTCAGCCTCAGTATCTTCATCTATAAAATGGGCATAATAATCACACCCCCCCTCTCTTACACTGCATGCCACTGTGACCTAATTAAGGACACCGGCCATCGTCAGCAGCAGCAGCTCTGCTTGGCTTTGGGCAGTTCCCTGCCCCTTGCTGAACCTCCATTCCTGTATCTGTCAAGTAGGAACAGACAACCAGTTCCAGAAATCAGGTGAAGATTAAATGCAGAGATAAAACCCACTTGGAAACCTCGAAGCTGTACCAACTTGAAAGCAAGATCTCCTTCAAAAATCTAGTCCTGGCTCACTTCTATGTGGCAGCCCAGGTGCCCCTGACCATGTGCCCTTCCTTTCCCGGCTACTGTCCCCATGCGCAAAATGCAGATAGGTCCAGCATCTTTTCCACAGGGTGAGCTCCCCCGAGAATTCCAGGGGGTAACAGCACTGGTAAAGCGCTTGGCACGCACTTAGTACATATCGAGTGCCCAACGTGAAGAGGTTGAAGTTTTCATTAAGGTCAGGAGCAGACATAGACAAGTAATTAATAGAAATTAACATGCTTCCCAAACAGGACGGCGGCACTGCCCAGGTGCACCCATTTTATGGAAGGGAAAACTGAGATCTGGGAGGCAAAGAAGATAGGGGGAAGAGATGCACTTTCCAATGTCCTGAGGCACCTGGTGCGTTCAGGTCATTTTCACGAGGGTGGGAAAAATGGTAATGGCAGGAAGCAGAGAGTGAACCCTCATCACTCACTGTTCCCAGCATCCTCAGTCCCTTGCTGTCACCCTGCCAGGTGTTGATGTGGGTGTTGCAACAGACAGACGCTTCCTAGTGCAGACAGAGAAATCTACTCCCATTGGCTGAAGCTGGTCCCTCTCCATCTCTCAGCTCTACTGATACTGACTTCATCCTCAGGCAGGTCCATCTCTCAGGGCGGCAAGATGCCCATCAGCAGTTCCCAACAGGGGTTCTACCAGCTCTGCGACCCCAGTGAAAAAGAGAGCTCTTTCCAGCCGGAGCTCTAGGACTGTTGGTTCTCATTAGACGGCCATGGGTCACAAGACACTGAACATATTCCTGGGGTTCAGGGCATGGAATGTGCTGATCGACCTAATCTGGAACAGGAAGTAGGTCCCTTCCCCCAGGAGGTCAAAGACTGAATGTGGGGGAAGGGGTAGTATCCCAAGGGAAAATCAGGGTGCCAGTATCAGGAGGAGGAGGAGTGGGTGGGTGTACTGACTATTTCCCGATAGTCTAGTTTTCACTCTTTTAACTTTAAATATATGGAATCATAGGGATTTACTCTTCTGTGCTTGGATTCATTTTCTGCGTATTATATCCGTGTTGTGTGTAGCAGCATTTCATGTTTCACCACTGTATAGAATTGCACTGTGAGAATACACTGCAATTAATGTATCCATTGTGCTGCCAGCAGGCATTTAAGTTGTTTCAAGCTGTTTGTTGCTAAGAACATCCTATGTGCATCTTGGCACACAGATGGACAAATTTCTGTTTGATGGAGGTACAGTGCTGGTGATAGGCTCCCAGTTCTTTTTAAAATTCCAAATTCCTTTCTACTAAACTGTGCTGCAGGCATTGACTCCTGCCTGTGTCTCTAGCCTTCCAGCCTGCCCTACAGGTTATGGGCTTGCCAGCCCTCACACCTGTGTGAGCCAGTTCCTTAAAATCTTAAACTCGATGTCTTCGTACCTACGTACACACGTGATTGGTTTTGTTTCTCTGGAGAAAATGCTCCAACCCAATTCAAGGCCTCACTCTGTTAACAGAATAATATATCCAGGCATCATTGACAACTTGCTTGAGAGTGAGACTTGAGTTAAAAAAAAAAAAATGATGGTGAGGTAAGAGAACTGAGGACTTCAATTAAGAGAAATTCAAAGAATGGCCAAAATAACATCTTATTTCTCAAGACTGCGCATACCTAATCATAGGAAATATTGAATGAGCACTTACCACATGTGACATTTGTGCCCATTTTACAGAAGAAAACTGAGGCTCAGAAAGAGGATACAAGTTCCACAATTTGCCCAACTATAAAAAGGGCAAAAGGGTTGGATCTATTGAACATCAAAATTCACATCCCTAACCAATAAGCTTTGCTTCCATCTCCTTTGAAGGAGCAGTTTGGGAAACCCCCAAAAGGTTAACTTTCACCTTTGAAGTCAGTTTCTCCTCAGTATGCCTCTAGGCCAAAATAGCCATCCTCACACCGCATGCGCACCCAAAGCCATATCATGAGCTCGAGAAACTGGGTAATGGATCTAATTCTTGACCATAATATAATCCCAACCCCCCAGCCAACCACCAGGCAGCAGCTGTGACCACCTGCCTCATGGTTGCATATTTTAGTGTGCTATGGTAATGATTAAAACATAGTTATCTCCAGCCTCTGCCACCAGCCAGTGGCAAGGCAAGAAGTCAGCAGTTTATAAAACAGACTCAGACCCTCACTCCCTGTTTTGTTAACCACAGACCCCTCCCCTGCAGCCAAGGTTGACCACACACACCAGCCACCTTGTATGTGGTTTCCTGACTCAGCCCTGTAGTTTCACCGTTCCGGGCCATCCTCTACTTGGTGGCCGGAGTGCTTTTGCCAAAACACAAACCTGATCGTGTCACTTCCCTGCTCCCAATCCTCCCACGGCTCCCTATTGCTTTCAGAATAAACCTCACAGTTTGGTCTAAAAGACTCACCCTGATCTGACTCCTGTTTATTGTTCAGGGCTCCTCTCTCATGGTTTCTGGAACTTTCTGCTCCAATACTCCTGTGTCATTTGTAGTTATCACCAACTCAGTGCTCTCTTTCCAGCCTCCATGCCTTTGCTTTGCTGTTCCCTCTGCCCGAAATGCCCTTCCCCCATCCTGTCTACCTGAGAGCTCCTCTTCACCCTTCAAAACCCAGCTTAACCAACATCATCTCCTCTGCCTTGGAAGCCCAGCCTCCCCTTTGGGGTCAATCCCGACATCTTCTGCCTACTGAGTGTATTGCGCAATTCCCCACTCCCACACTTCCACTGCGACCTCCCAGAGTTCTCTGCATTTCACAGCCCTCAACACACTTGATCATGTGGCTCATTTAATGCTATGTCTTCCCGACTAGACCCTGGCCTCCTTGAAGACAGAACCAGATCCACCATGTTCATCACCATATCCGCACTGCCCAGCCCAGCACCTGGCGCGTAGTAGGCACTCAATAAACATGGTTGGAAAGAAAGAAGAGAGCAAGGGAGAAAAGAATCAAGTGTTCCGACTATTCCATTTGATCATGAATGTTCTTATCGATCTCTCTGTTGACAGGCCTAGGGACGGGGCCAGACACATAGTAGGCCTTTCATAAATGATTGCCAAATTAAATAGCAGCAGTGTTGATGTCTCCCCGACATCCAGCACAGCCCCACCACTTTGGCCTAGTAGCCTCGTGGCTTCACTTCCCATTAGCCACAGCTCAAGAACATCCCCCACCCCACGCTTTCCTCTTCCAGGCCCCGCAGTCAGAGCGCCTTTGTTTTCCAACACAAGACCCCTTCAGTGATTTTGTTTTTCATGGAAAAGCTGGGCGAGTTCATTACATTGTGTTCCTGCCTTGGAGATCGTTGTCATTCATCCGACATCAAAGTCCGGAGCCATGATCAGCTCATTTAAAGGCTTGTTCCACCCATATTTTCTTACAACCAGGAAATGGGGAATTTCCTTCATTTTTTAAACCATCCCAGTGAGTCTCTGCCACATGGCTTCCTTTACAAACTTTTCTTGAAACACAAGGATGGAATCATGCCTCCCCCGTCACCGCAGTGGTCATTAAGGGGTCCCGGCCTTCCTCTGATCTTTATCAAACACTTGCCCAGCACATTGTAACGACAGTATTTTTTATTTATATAACACCTTTCTTTGGGGGCCAGGGCTGAGCTGAAAGGAGGTGGGAGCAAGATTAAAGCCTTATACAGGTTTTGCTTCAATTATCCCACAAAGCTGGGAATGATCGTCTCTAAGGGACAAAGATAACAAAGCCTAGAGAGAAGTGATTTGCCTCCGGAGCCAAGGTGTGTGTCAAGACTGGAAACCAGCTGCCTGACCTTCGTGTCTTTGTTCCATGCTGATTGTTATTTATTTACCCGATCCTTAAGTCTCTAGGTTTGAGCTAAATTCACCCAAGAGCTAACAATTCACATGAGTTTCTATTATCCACCTTCCCTGCTGGGCTCCCAAACGTTCCACACAGCATCCATGGCACCCCCTTCTGCTGCTGGACCTCTCACTGGTTGACCATATACCACTGGACAGAACTCAGCCACATGCTCCCACCTAACTGCAAGGGAGGTTGGGAAATATAGTCTAGCTGTGTGGCCAGGAATAAAATAAGCCAGCATCAGGTGAAGTCATGGTGTGTCCCTGCCATCGGTGGCCTAAGCCCTTGGAGTCACAGCCACCTTAGCTCCAGAGCTTACTGGCGCTCAGACAGCCAAGGGCTCTCCCTGCCCCCTGCCCTCCAATGTGTCATGAGTACCATCAGTGGAAACGAGGTGATAGAACATCCGGGATCTGCAGCTTGCAGAGCAGAGCAAGGGAAGGGTGCAGAATAGATGTGATAGCAGATGTGTTCTGGACCAGCCCTTCAGGAGACCTGGCTGTCCTTCTTCCCTGGGACTCTGCATTAGTCAGGGTGAGCAAGGTTATGCTGCAATAACAAAACAGCCCTAATCTCAGTGACCTGAAACAATAGAGAAGTGTTTTCCTTGTTAATGTTACATGTAAGAAGTGGGTCAATTGGGGGGGTGGGCACTGTTTGTCCTTGTTCAGTGGCCCATGCTCACAAAGGCACTGGATACACATGTGCCTCCACGACTGCCCCAGTGAGAGAAGAGAGAGCTGAGGGACTGAGCCCCAGAAACTGAGCGCTTCCACTTGGAAGTGACACCTATCACTTCTCCTATTTCACTGGCCAAGTCAGTCACATGGTCATAATTAACTTCAAATGAGAAGGGAACATGGAATCCCCTCACATGCTCTAAAGAAGAGAACTGGACAAACAGGAGGACAGAGATATGTATGTCTACCGCAGCCCTCTCACCTGGCTCCTACCCAATTCCAGAGTATCTGCCAGTTATTGTAACTACTGAGAGCATCCCCCACACACAACACATATTTCCAGTCGGCCCCCTAGGGACCCATTAAGAGTGATGCTATAAAATTATATGTATTTACAATAACAGATGATCACAGTACACTGATTCCAAAAACAATAAGTCACAGAAACTTAGAAGCTTAGAACAATAAGTTTATTATCTCACAGTTTCCGTGAGTCAGGAATTTGAGAGTGGCCTGGCTGGGCAGTTCTGGGTCAGAAGTTCTTATGAAGTTGAAGTCAGATATTGTTGGGTCTGTGGTCTCATCTGAAGGTTTGACTGGGGCTGGAGGGTCTGCTTCAAGGCAATTCATTCACATGGTTGGTAAGTTGGCATATATACTATAGTGCCTTTTATTGTTTAAAAATTATGGATATTATATATTCATATAATTGTAGCCAGCTACCAACATGACCCCTAAGGATTCTTGCCTCTTAACTCTTGGGTAATTTTTGTCCACATTCCCAAGCTGAGTCAGGGTTGATTCATGTAGCCAGCAGAATATGGCAGACATGATAGAGCACGACTTCAAGGCTAAATCAAAAATGTCACTGCTGCGTCCACTTTGCTTACCCTTGTATCACCCGTTTTGGATTAAGCCAGCACCATATTGTGAAGACACTCAAGCAGCCTATGGAAAAAAAGGTCCACCTGGTAAGAAAACAAGGTATCCTACCAACAGCCAGCAACCTGCCAGCCATATGAATGTGCCGCCTTGAAACAGATCCTTCAGCTCCAATCAAGCCTTAAGATGAGACTGCAGCCCCAACATTTGACCGTAACTTCACGAACAGTCTTGAGCCACCACTGCTCAACCACGCTGCCCCCAAATTCCTGACCCATGGAAACTATGAGATAATAAATCTTATTCTTTAAGCTGTAAAGTTTTTAGATTTTTATGATACTTACATAGGCATGTATAGAATATGTTATGGTTTAAATGTGTCCCCAAATTTTATGTGTTGAAAATTTAATTCCCAAATTCCTATGTTGATGATGTTTGGAGGCGGGGCCTTTGGGAGGTAATTAGGATTTACAAAGGTCATAGGGTGGGGCCCCCACAATGGGACTGGTGGCTTTATAAGAGAAAGAGAGACCTGAGCTAGCACACTTACTTTTTCACACCATGTGATACTTCCAACCTTGTCATGGTGCAGCAGGAAAACCCTCACTAGATGCTGGTACTATGCTTTTGGACTTCCCAGCCTCCACAGCCATGAGCTAAATCAACGACTATTCTTTACAAATTACCCAATTTGTGTTATTCAGTTACAGCAACAGAACATGGACTAAGACAGAATATATATATGTATGCATAGTCAGAGAAAATTTTTAGAAGGTTAAGATTACAGGAGGGGATATTTATTTTCTTCTTCTTAGTGCTTATCCAATTTCTAATCTTTGTACAGTGACCACATATTAGTTGGAATAGAAGAGAAGACGACAAGGAAGAAGAAGGGGGAGAAGGAGAAACAGCAGAGCAGTTGGGTGATGGGGGCCTTTAATCAGCTTCTTCAAGCACCAAAATAAAGCTAAACTGTGCCAGAGAGTCGGTGTAGCTGCCAGTGTAGATAATTTGTTAAAGACGACGACAGAGCCAAAAGAAGAACCTGCCAATGCCTCCCCTGGGCCTCCCCACCCAGTTAGCTCTGCCCTGAGCTGCTCAGAGAATGTGTTTGGAAGCAAGATGGTGTTGGAGACCCACCGCCAGGAAGGGGTGGGGGGTGTTGCATTTGGAAAACCTGAAGGTTTCTGAGCTGGCAAGATATGTCAGCAAAAAGCCCTCCTCTGTCTAGACAAAAGTTTGATTTTAAATCAAAAAAGGGAACGTTTGCAAATAGGAAAGTAGTTTAAGCATTTTTTTCTCCTTTGAAAATAACCATGAATTTTTAACTATCAACCCTAATAAGAGACAGCAAGACTCCAGCAGCAACACCAGGGATTTTGATCTTGCCCACCCCCCTGGGTCGGATGGTGAGATGGGGCCATTTCTGAGATTGGACATTGACTCCTTACACTGAAGAGAGATTTAACCAGGCCCCAGGGCAGCAGGAAGAAGAGACAGGTTTCCACAGCAAACATCTGAGGCTCAGGAATTGGCATTACTCAGACAGCCCGAGAAAATGATCAATTTGGCTGCGGACAGAGGGAAATTGCTGCCCCAAGTTTCGCTGACCTGCGGGGGGAGAAGTCCACGTTGGTTCACCCGGCTCTGATGGTCGGGGGCCCTGTGGGCTACTGTCTGAAACCGCAGTCCCAGCTGAGCCTGATGTTCCAGGGAAGGCCTGCTGCCATGGGATGCTCCCTGAACATTGCTTGGCCCTGTCGCCTTGACCCAGCGCAGGAAAGAGAAGTTGGGCATTTGAAGCCAAGCCAGCTGGGTGGGTTAGACTCGTGTGGTTGTGAGTGACAGAAATCTGATGGAGGTTTCTTAGGCAGAAGATATTCTGAATGGCTAGGGAAGTCTCACAGAACCTTAGGGTTGGAATGCAAGACTACAATAGGAAACAAAGGCCCTTGGGAACCCGGATGAGGCCCTTTCTTTGCCCCTTGCTTCTATCTCTGGCTACAGGCTGGCTTAATTTCTCTCTCTGTAACTGGAAACAGATTCTGATTGCTTCTCCACCCTGCATAGTGAGCACCCCACAGGGCCCAGGTTTCCATGTGATTGACTCAACTACTAAAAGAGGATGAATCAATATGCACGTGTAGTGTGTGTGCCTTTTAAGTCCTCTCTCCCAATTCTAAATGACCAGGAAAGGACTCTCATTGGCATATCTCGGGTAAGGTAACCAACATGGTCTAAACAGGATGGCTAATGAGTTCTGACTTACCAGGCAGGGCCCTTAGCTGGGAGTGAGGCAGTCATAGCGGCTTGGGAAGATATTCCAAAGAATTCTGCTCCCCTGCAAAAGGGACTCATGCACCAGCCTGGAGAATTATGAGTGATCATTCTCACTCCAAGCATCTGTGAATCTGAATCTACATGTCACTCTTCTTTTTTTTTTTTTTTTCTGAGACAGAGCCTCACTCTGTTGCCTGGGCTAGAGTGCTGTGGCATCAGCCTAGCTCACAGCAACCTCAAACTCCCGGGCTCAAGCCATCCTGCTGCCTTAGCCTCCCGAGTAGCTGAGAGTACGGGCATGCACCACCATGCCCGGTTAATTTTTTTATATCATATATATATATATATTTTTAGTTGTCCAGCTAATTTCTATTTTTTCAGTAGAGACAGGGTCTCGCTCCTGCTCAGGCTGGTCTCGAACTCCTGAGCGCAAACGATCTACCCGCCTCGGCCTCCCAGAGTGCTAGGATTACAGGTGTGAGCCACCGCGCCCCTACTTGTCACTCTTGATGCCTCTGGTCAACGTTTCTCACAGCACAAGACCAGCACAAGTATATTTTTGTCATTTTTATAAATCTCTTCCCCTCCTCCCCAAACTTAGCCTTATGTGGAGCAACAACAGCAATGACATCACAAGCTTAATGTGATGACAGGCAATATCACACAAAGGTCTGGAGTCAGACAAGCTGGATTTGAATCCCAGCCCTGCCGCTTTCTTAGCTGTGTGACCTCGGACAAATTGATTAACCTCTCTGTACCTCTGTTTCTTTAATTATAAAATGAGCATAATGGCAGTAGCTAGATAATAGAAATGTTTTGAGAATTAAATGCAGATATACTTCATATATTGCCTGGCACAAGAGAACTGATAGCTAGTAGTAGTAGTAGCAGCGGTAGTAGTAATATTAGTGTTGTTATCATTATCGCTATGTATTTACTATATGCTTTATCATATCAATGAAATGAAGAAGAACTCATGAAATTTACAAATGATCACCTATGTAGTTCAACCTGAAAAGCAGTGATTCCTGATATAAATTCTCCCTAATGGTGTTCTCTACTATTTAACAATAAATCTTGTATAAAACCAAGGATCTATGTTTTAAAGGTCTATGGATGAGAACAAGATGAAACAAAAGGAAGATAATTAGGTTGCATAATAGATAGGCAATGCAGGCAAGATGAGAAGGTAGGATAGGGTCATGGTTAAGGCTTAGGAGTAAGGCCAACTTGAATTTAAAGCACACACCCATAACATAATTTCGGACAGGTAATGTAACCTTTCCATATATTAGTTTTCTCAACTGCAGAGTGGGAATTTTGATACTACTTCTCTGTTGTAGACATGTGTTGTTTTTTCAATAGCCATTCCCCCTTCTGAAAAGCAGCACTCTGAATTTCTTTGAGAAAAATCCCTTTCCCAATTCTCACTCACGTGCTTTGGGTGGTGGGGACCCTTCTCCACACACCAGCTCCTGGTTACCCTACACCAATCAGTACAGTGCATGCCCACAGGCACAGTGATTAGCTTGGAGATGGATGAATGACCCTCCGAGAGAGACAATAAGATATAATGAGACTTCTGGTAATGCTTCTGGTAAAGAGACTCTTGGTTTGTTCCTTTGGAGTTCAAAGCTAAGAGGAATAAGGATTGGAGCCATTGCAGCCATCCTATGACCTTGAATAAAGTTGCTGTATAAGAAAGGGGCCAGCACAGAAGAGATGGAATCCACCAAGCCCTGAGGACAACAGCTGGGTGCTGGATCCAGCCATTCCTGAAGCTGCCCCAGGACTTTTAGCCCCAAGACTTTCAATTCCAGAATCTAACAATAATCGATAACTACATAATTTTCAATCATTCCTTTTTAGCACAAGCCAACCAGAGTTGAGTTTTCTAGCCCTTGCAACAGAAGTCCCAGCTGTTCTTACTAATTGGATTAAATCAGAGGGTAAGGCTCATAACATATTTAGCACATAGGAAGGCTTCCACACGAGGAGTTACTGGTGGTTTCAAGCTGACAAGAAAGAAATCTTTCGCCTAGTGTCAAGCAAAATGACACGCTAGCCGAATCCTAAACTCTTTCCCTCCCTTGTAAAAAACAACATTTTTCAGCCTGCCTAAGAGTTAAACAGACCACAGCACACCAGCCGGGTGGCCTGTTAGGCTAATTAGCCCAGCGTTATAGGCGTTACATGGACTTGCCAGAGATGATGTTTTGCAAATTCGGAGTGAAATATTTAATTAATCAAAGCTGCTCAGCCAGTTGTCACACCAAGTCAGCGTGCACCCACCCGGGCCGGGGCCAGGGCGCTGAGGGAGGATGCCAGCGCAGACTTCTCCCAGGCTTCCTTCTCCTTCACCACGGAAACCAATCGAAAAGCATCAGCCATGCTGATGAATTCAGAGTACTTGCTCTTGGCACCTGACATTTCACAGCTCCGGGGTGTCAGGGGTGTCCGGTGGCAGGCTGACATCTGTCCCCAGGGATTTTCCAGCACCATGCCACAGCGGTCAAGATTATATGCTTTGGGGAGTGGACACTCCCACTGAGGGACCCGGTCAGGGAAGAAGAGACCAGGTTGTGGCGATGTTATATATGTTATTACTTTTACATATTTTTACGTAGGTAACATACTTGCATATTTCAATATTTTAAAAACTAAAAATAATAGCAAAATCTTCTATGGTACTTAATAAATACTTTTACACATAGACACAGATACATACATTCATTTAAGCCTCACAACAACCCTATGAGCTACATACTACTATTAACAACATCCATTTTACCAGTGAAGGAACAGAGGCACAGAGGTTAAGTCACTTACCCAAAGTCACACAGCCAGTGAACAACAAATTGGAATCTGTGCATTCAACATCTAGGCTGAACTGCCTCTCACTGCCTCTGTGTCTTGTTTTAGCTTTCAGATTACAAAAGTAATGTGCTCATGGGTGGGTGGGGGAACTAGAAAGTACAAAAGAAGGAAAAAGAGATCATTTGAAATTGCACCACACTCAGATATTTGTCCAGCCCTACTTGGTGTGGGTATGTGTACGATATTACGTAAAAGTGGGAAAATATTTCACATACATTTTTGTAACCTGCTTTGTCACCTAATAGACTGGAAATATAAAAGGGTATTCAGGGATTCTATGTCCCTAGTTTCTTCCTTAGAGGCAACCAGTAAAATGTTCTGTGTATATACTACCAAGTACACAAACACACTTATGCTCAAGTTACACATTTATTTTTTCTATTTTTACACAAATGGTAGCCTCTTATACACAATATTTATGCCTTTCTTTTCTTTTAGCTTTTCTTAAAGACTATTTCTTGTTCCTACGGAAAGAGCTTCTTCATTCTTTTATAAAACTGCATTACATTCCACTGTCTGCTTGTACCGTAATTTATTTCACTAGTCCATACTGATAGATACTAAAGCTGTTTCCATTCCTAAAGAGGTGATATTTGAATTGAGGTCCCAAATAAGGTAGAGAGGTAAATGTCAGAGAAAAGGGAAAGAGAACAGAGTCAAGAGGTGAGGAACAGCAAAGGCAAAGGCTCTGGGGTCCATAAAATGGAAAGAAGGTATTCTGGGAAGTTGCCCAGTGCAAAATGAGGTACCACGCGATGTCTGAAAGGGCAGCCAAGGTAACCGTGTTGGCCATGGCTGGCGCTGGTCACATCTTCATTCTAAGAGCAAAGGGAGCCAAGAGTAGTCATGTATTTTGAACCGTTAAATAGGAAGGCTTCACTTCCCCTTCTCTAAGAAGCCACACCCAGCCTGTGCTTCCCTCCACCAGCAACAGTGGGGAGAAGCCTTGACCCCTTCCTCCCTCCCAGGCAACCTATGCTCCCTCACCTCCTTTCTCTTAGCCCCACGGAGTCAGAGCTCAAGGAACTTCCTCCACCTGCCCTAACCCCCTCCCATCTCCTTCAGGGCAAAGATACCCAGAGAGGTGTTAAGCCTGCAGTAATTATCACCTCTGGGGAGGAGGGAGGGAGCCCAGATGGGGTGGAGAGGAAAGTGAGTTTGTTTTTCCTCTGAATCCCGGTGAATTCCATGTTTTCATTAGGGCCAAAAGCTTGAGCTTGGGTGTGTGTGGGGGTGAGTTTGTGTGTGTGTGGGTGTGTAGGGCCAAAAGCTTGAGCTTGGGTGTGTGTGGGGGTGTGTTTGTGTTTGTGGGGGGCTGTATCCCTGGATTAGAAGGAAGCGGGGGACCTTTCCCAATGCTGCCTTTTTTTCCAAACGGAGGAACCAACCCTTGGCACCAGCAGGAGCCAGTTAGCTTTGGAGGGGTTAGGCTGGGTGTGCTGGCAGCATCCCCATGATTGGACGACCCATTTCCCTTGATTGGACTAGAATGGCCCTGCACCACTTTTCTGTGACTCACGAATGCTTCCTCCCAAGCCCCTGTTCCAAAATAAGGAAGGCTCATGCTCATGTTTTGATTAGGATTTTCCCATGTTATGAGCTTCAGAGTCCCCTTAAATGAAGGGGGGAAAAAAAAAACTGAGACAGAGACAGAAGTGGATCCCTGATCTTAGAACTATTCTAAAACCCCATGAACCCTATGGGGTCTGGTGTGAATTCATACATTAGGTTCCAGGCTACAAAGAAAAAACAGCCTCCTCTAGTCCACAAATCTCTTTTGCTGAGAAGATGCCAGCAACAAATGTCTATCTGGTCTACCTACAACTATTCCTGGAAGGGCCAAGTGATTCTATACTTTTGCCAGGGCAATGGTTATTTTTAAATAGTTATTATAATTGTTACTGTATGTTTTGAGTTCTTTAAATGTATTAACGTATTCCATTCTCTCAATAGCCCTATTAAGTCGTTCCTATTGTTATTTCCATTTTACAGATGAGGAAATTGAGATTCAGGAATATAGCAATTAGCGGCAGAATTGGAATTTGAATCTAGGTGGTCTGGCCTGAGAGTTGTGTGGTCCAATACTGCAGCTACTAGCCACGGTGAGCACTGGAAAGGTTGTGAGTCCTCACTGAGAAGTGCTATAAATGTAAAACACACGCTGCATTGTGAAAGCTTAGTGTGAAAAAAAAAGAATAAAATATGTCATTCCTGGGTTTTTTATATTAATTACATGTTGAAATGAGACTACTTTGGACATATTAGTTTCCATGAAATATATTATTAAAATTAACTCATCCCATTTCTTCCCTTTTTAAAAATGACGCTATTAGAAAATATAAAGTTACCTGCTTGACTCACACTGTATTTCTACTGGACCGTAGCCCAGGCTAGAGTTTGAACCGTTAGCCTACACTCTCTCTCAATGCAGAGCAGATCATGCCTGGAGTCCTCAGTGTCTGTCCATTTCTCCTCCACGAAAGACCAACTGTTAACATGGCCTGCCTGCCATCTCAAGCTTTGATTCCCATCTTCCTCCTCCTCTGCACCAACCCCGGTCCCCTCACTGAGCAGACCAGGTTCATTGCTCTGAGCCGCCACCCACCTAAGCCAATGAGTTTCCTGCTCTCTTGCTACTCTTGTGTATGCTGTTCCTTGACTTGGAACACTGTTCCCTGCCTTCCTCTACTAACTCCCACTCCTTCTACTTCTTTGGGGGTGCCTCCTGAGCCCCCAAGCCTCCCCATAAATGCTCCACTAGCACCCTGAGCCTTTCCTGGATGGCACAACCACCAACTGTAATTACGTGTATGTTGAATTTTATGATTACTGGCTGTATCAGTCAGAGTTCCATCAGGAGACAAAAATCACACCAGTTATTTTAACAGCGAGAATTTAATAAAAAGAATTACTAACCAGGAAACTGGGAAGATGACATCAAGTTATGTCTCTACAGCTGCTACCAGCCCTAGAACTGGGGACTAAAGGGAAGATGTCAGACTTATTAAAACCCAGAAGCTTAGAGGAGGGACCCCGTGGAGTTGAAACTTAGCTGGTGACTCTGAGCTCAGAGAAGTGTCCCCATGGGGCTAGATCCCTGATTTCTGCTAGTGCTGGTGTTTCCAAGGAGGATGTGATGAAGCCGATTCTGCGACCACTGGAAAAAGTGCAAACAGGATTCAGCTACGAGATATGAGAAGGGGCTGCCACTGTTTGTGGGGGGTGGGGGAGGGGACGTGGTGCTTGTAAGAACCACACGTGGGCAGGAAGGAGCAGGTGCCTTCGCACTGTCCGGCTGTCCAAGCTCCCTTTATAGCTCCCTGTTGGCAGAGCCCAAGAGGGGGCCCCTGGCAAAGCAGGAAGGGGGGTTGCAGAGCCCGGCCTCAGCATCACGGGGCAGAGTATACAGGTGGGTTTGGAGCCCAGACAGTTGTTAACTGGCACCAAGGCCAACGTCCCCACCAGCCTGTAACCTCTGTGAGCACAGAGACTGGGCTTGTCTACGGCTTAAAACACAGTGAGGGGAATGTGGGAGTGAAAGGGCAAAGACCTTCGCCCCAGAATGGAGGCGTAAGGGAAGTCACCTCTGAGTCCCAAGGTCCATCAGGGGGTTGCAATGGGGACGACTTTAAAGTGGTTAAAGAAGAACAAAGAATTGAAGATTTTGACATTGGCTTAAATATTGCAGTCCGTAGCTTTCCCTTACTGTGGTGACGTACGTGCCCAGCTGCATCGACTACGTTTTCTCAGCCTCAGCTGAGGTCATCGGCTTGACTAAGGAGAAGACAGACTACTTCAAAGCAAGACTTGATCAGATATGTTGGAAAGGATGGCAGCCATGGCTTACGCTCCACGTTGCCCAATGACTAGCACATACTAGGCAGGTAATAAATATTTGTTGAATAATAAATAGATGGAAGAATAGGTGAATCCATGTGCAGGAATGGATCCGTCTAGAGAGTCTCCATCCCATTCATGGAATAACAGGGTGCTACGTGCAGAATCTTGGGCGGGGTTCAAAGACACAATGGGGCTCCTTTGGAATGACCCGCAGCAAGGGCTCGGCAAAAGTGGGCCCTCATCCTTATTATCAGTATTGTTATCTTTCGAATAAACTCTTAATGCCTGTTAAAAACTATAAAAATCAGACTTGTAACAATGTAAATATTTAATTCGCTATTGTCCCGTTCAATACATAATGTAAGAATATTTTTAACTTCAAATGTTAAAAATTATGCTTATTGATTTTTAACTCACTCTTTACTTGTTTTTAAAATAAATATGTCAGAGATGCTAATTAATATGTGCACATATTTTTTTCCCCATAAGCTACTCATGACAAGAAGTACCAAGCTGATAAATGACAGCCCCCCAAAATAATGAATTATCAAGTTTGGGCTTATAGCTCCTCATGTGAATCCCAGGAATTTGCAAACAAGTTTTCATCCTCTTCTCACTGGCTCTCCTCTGGGGACGGCCCACAGTTAGATTTATCTGGCGACTCGGAATGCTGGCTGTATGCCCCTAACAAGCTGTGTGTCTTTGGGCAAGCCATATGACTTCTCAGGGCCTCAGTTTCCCTATCTGTAAACTGTTAACCATCTCAAATGTTTCTTTCAGCCATAAACAACCATTCAAATAACTGGAACCGTCCATCCCTGATCCATATCAGTTAGCAAAATCTCGTGGTGTTGCCGAGGTCTTCCTCACCTCACTCCTAATGGTGGAGATGAAGTGATTTCAGAGGCCCACGTACATGCGCTAATAATAAAAGAATTGGATTCACACACAAAGGAAATGAGAGTCCCAAGAAGTGCCCCCGTGTATGAAAGAGCAGGAGAAAAAGAGAAAGATGTTTCACACTGCTGAGGTTTAAACACTGGAGAACATTACCCAGGCATCAGATAACTCAGGGATCCAGGGAGCTTGGCGTCCCACTAGGTTAATACACATGTGGAAAGTGTTAAACGGGGAGGTGAGGGAAGTAAGAGTATACAGAAGTTCCAGAGACAACTCGATTTGTTTCTGGGGAAGGAGGAAATTGGTGTACACGATGAACAAGCCAAAAGGTTGAATTAAGCTACATCCCAAAGAGGAAAGCAGCACAGACTGGATGGGCCGCAGTATGTTGTTTTCTTTCTTTTTCCTTTCCTTTCTTTTTCCTTCCCTTTCCCTTTTCTTTCCTTCCTTCCTTTCATGTATGTGTACATATGTTCACACAAGGGCATCACTGCTGTTCCTTTTCTATTAAGTAAAATTTCTCTGCCCAAGATACTTTACCAACACACCTTAGAAACTAAGGTGTTGTAAGTTCTAAATCTCACATCACCATGAATTTATTGGGTGACCTTAGGCAAAATTTTTAACCACCATGGGCCTCAGTTTCCCGTAATGGCATCTGGCGGTGACTTTGCTTACGTAGGCGCATTGGGGAGAGGGCAGGAGGATGGGATTCAGGGTCTAAGATGCTTGTTGGAGGGGCCCCGAGTGATCCAAATATCTATCTACACATCCCAAAGTTATCCTGAAATTCACTCCATATCCTAAAGAGACAGATGCAGCCTGCAGGGCCCTTCCCCCAAAGTCCATGGACGAGGACTGTTAGGGGTTTTGGATGTTGCAAAATTCTATGGAATTTGTAACTGAATCTTTTTTTCATGTAGAAGGTAAAGTTTAAATTTTATCACAGCACTGTCCCTAATAGCCAAAGAAATGGAAACAACGTACGTTGCAAACTAAAGGGAATTGTTAAAAAATATATCATGGAACTTTATACACTGAATTAACGAACAGCCATTCAAAATAAGGTCTTCACAGATGTGGCAGTGTGGGACAATGCTTCTCCACACAAGTGTCGCAAACGGGGCTCAGAACTATACATATAGAGTCTAAACTTGTAATATATGTGTCAATGTTTGTAAATATTTAGGCACAGATTCCTGTGAATTGGCAAACTACAATGTATAGGTATTATCCAACTTACTATCCCTTTCTGAATAGCCCATGAGCTAAGAATGGTTTTTTTTCAACATTTATCAAAAGAAGAATAATGTTTCATGACACATGAAAATTATACGAAAATTTCAGTGTTCGAAAATCAAGTTTTGCTGGAACATAGCCACACCTCATTCCTTTACACATTATCAATAACAGAGTTGGGTTGTTGCAACATAGAGAAGATGGTTGCAAAGTAAAAAATGTTGCTATCTGGCCCTTTGCAGAAAGAGTCTGCCAACTCGAGCATTAAAAGACAGCTAGGAATAAAACATACCAAAGAGTTCATTGTGGCAATGGTTGGATCGGATAGGATTTTTATTTCATTCTTAAATATTTCTTGTAATGTCTACCTTTCCTAATAATGACTGTTAGATGACTTTTATGCTAATCAAATGTGTCCATTGATTCAAAAATTTTGCAAATTGTAAACCCTTGATTATTCTGAAAACATTTTCCTGGGAGTGGGCTGAATGGCGGGAGCTTCCAAAGGATGCCAATAAAACTATCTTCCTCCTCCAAAATTTACAGCCACCGGACTTCTGCCATTTAATTGAGTGCCTACTATGTGCCAAAATTGTGCACTTTTTTTCCTTACCTCCTGGACCTCATTCAAACTTCACAGATATCCTGTAAGAAGACAGCCAATATTACTGCTCTCTCGTAATCAGCCACACTGAGGCCCAGGGATATAAAGCTACTTTTTCAAGAACTCACAAGGAGGGAGTTGGAATTCTATCTAGCATTGATTTACTCTGACCCCAGAGCCTAATTAGTAACCACGAATCCATGCCCCACCTAGGGTGGAAATAGAATGTGGAGGCTGCATGCTTAACCCCAACTCTTCCTCCCCCAGACAGCAGGACAGGCAGATGTCGGGGAAGAGCTAAATATTTCTCCCAGTGCACTTGCCAGGGTGTGCACCGAGGTGGTGCCTATGTTTGTCACAGCCATGTGTGCTGTTCTGTCATTTGCCCTTTAAAACTCTGTGTAGCCATCATATTGCTTTTCCATGTAAGAGGGGGGAAAAGCCCCAGCCACAAATTGCAAGTAGTTAGCTGAGCTGCTGACCAGATGTGGCTGGCTTAAAGCCCTTGACCTGCTGGCTTATAATAGCTAACACGGGCTCCTCTAGAAACGCCCGTAGTTGATAACATCCCCTTCTCTGATCCCAAGGGACCCTCTGCTTCCTCCACTCCTATTTCCAATATCCCCAAGGCACGGCAAGTACAGAACACCCAGAAAACAGAATGGGCAGTTGCCCACACAAACACATGCCCATTTGGCATCTACATGGAGGGCAAAGGAAGTGAACATGGCCATGAACAGCAGCAGGGAACATGTGGGGTAGAAGAGACAATGGATCCCTGAAAGGTGGCTAAGCACTATAACGAGAGATGGGGACAAATGAGAGATGTTCTTTAGACAGGCAGTCTCCGGGGGAATTGACATGCTCTGAATCTAGCATCAGACACACCTGGTACAGCCACAGCTCTGCCATTTGCAAGTCCTGGGACTTTGGCTAAGTCCCTTAACCCCTCCAAATCTCAGTTTTCTCATGTAAAAATGATATTATTCATTGCCACTTCCTTGTGCTGTTACGAGAATTAAATCAGAGAACACAAGGAAAGAGCTGAGCGCGATGTTTTATGCATGCTGAGCACTCAATAAATAATAGCCATGTTATTAGTATCATTTTTTGTCATTATTGTAGCAGTAATTCTCTGTTGTTTAGAGGTGGTTTCAGTGTTCAAGGTTCCTTGCGATTCAAGCAAAAGAATGAAAGAGAGAAACTTCGGAAGCCTTTGAAATTGTAGGAGGAAACGTGGAGAAAGGTGAAGTACATGTGGGCATTTCTATCATAAACTCTGGCACCCTGAGTCCCAGCTCTGAACCAAGCGAGTAATGTCTCACCTTTCTGAGGCTCAGTTTCCTCATCTGCAAATGGTGATCATAATGTTGTCCTTACTAAATTGCCATTGAGATTGTAAAACACAGAATAAAATTAAAACATCTCTACATAGTGGTTACCTTCATATGACTTTGAGAGACATGATTTGTTAAAAGGGCAAATGAGTCAACCATACTGCCTCTTGCCCTACCAGCCCCCGGGGACTCATCACTTCTCTTATCTGATTCCCACCCCTTCATCATCATCCCGCGCCCACCATGGCCAATGGCCCCAGGAATCCGAAATTACCCTTCGCACTCCATCCTGTCTTGTCTCTGAAAAGCCCCGTTGTGCTGTGAGGGGCTCGCCCTGTGTAGGTTTCCTTGCAACATTTACTTGGCCCCGTGAGCTGCCTGCTGGCTGCAAGGGGAGGTGCCCAGGTACAAAGGGGAAACAGATTTCTCTCCCCTTGAAGCTTCCCGAGGTTGTGGACTACTAGGTTGATCTGCCTTTTATATTCTTGATTACTGGGCCAAAGTGCAGCTCACAAAAGAATATTCTTCAAGATTAGAATGAGCACATTGAGAGAGAAGGTACATCTCAGAAAATGTATCTCAGGGAAAGCTTATCTCAGGAGTGGTGAGGTTGGGACAGACTTGGTTGGCCACTGGGATTTGAAAGAGATGTGTTCCCTTCTGGAAGAGTGCATCACTCGGGATGTTTTGAGATGCAAGGAAGAGAACATCCATCTGATGGCTACTTAAACAAATAGGAGATTATTTTTCTCACATAGCAAGCATCTTGTCACAGGCAGCTCCAGGGTTCTGGAGTGGCGGATAAAAGCAGGAATCAGGGACAACCTCTGTAGTCTCTTGGCCTTTTCCTCATGGTCACAAAAGGGCTGCTGCCACCGTTAATATCAAGCCCTCACAAGGCAAAACCCAAAGTAAGGAGAAAGGAAGGTGGTAGAAAAGGAAGTCAACAATAGCCTCTGCACCCCAGACACGCTCCTCCTCCAAGTCTAGCCCACCTCATGCAGCACAAGTGAGGGCTCTGTACATCACTGAGAAAAGAATGAATAAACGCATCTGACCTGGCACCTGCCATAACACCCATGGTAGTTGGTACTCAGTAAACATTTGTTGAATAAATGAATATACCTATTCCCAGTGCCTTGTCAAATGAACTATAATCTCTAATTCTCAGATGATTTCTTAAAGAAATTAATGGACATCAAGATTAAAGGACAGGCAATTTATCCAGACGTGATTGAAAGACTAGGTCGGGGGTGGTAAACGGTTTCTGTCAATGGCCAGAGAGTAGATATTTTAGGCTTTGTGAGCCCCATGATCTCTGCTGTAACTCTTCAACTCTGCCATTGTAGCAGGGGAGCAGCTATAGACAACACATAAACAAAAAACCCTGGTTGTGTCTCTAGAAAACATTATTAACTTTATTTGCAAAAATAGTCAATGAGGCTGGACTTGTGGACTCTGGGTCATGAACGCAAGATCCCAACCTGAAAGACAGCCACTGAGCTCTGAGACAGCAGCAGGAGGCAAGGATGTCTTGGCTTCTGTATCAGGATATTCCGAGAATACACCCCAAGACAGGGTTAGATGTACGAGCATTTAATTGAGAGAAACTGCTGTGGAGGATTAAGGAGAAAAAAATAGGAGTGGGCAGGGAGACCCTTCAGACCACAGTGCAGGTCTGATACCTCTGAAAGGAGAGGGGGAAGGAAAGGTCTTGGGGGGAAGAGTCTTTGATCACCCTGCAGTTTCAAGTCTTGACCAGGGTAATGGGGGACCTCAAGCTAACATCATTTGTCAGAGGAGCCCCCAGACTGCAGGAATGGCCTCAGATCATATCCACCCAGAATCAGTCACTGGCTGGAAGCAGCCCAGGAGAAACATGGTCTCAGCAGGAATACGGTAGAGTATCCAGAGAGGCAGCCACTAAGGTTTCCAGTCAACTATGCTCCCCAAAGCAGGAGATCTACGGGGCTCATTTCCACCACATCCTCTCCAAGGGTCACTGCTGGAGGCATCATCAGAAATGACATCCGAAGGAAAGAGGACACATGGAAAACACCTGCTGGCATCCTCCCATTCTACTTAGGACCAGGGGGTACCATGCCTAAGCCCTAGGCATAGTTGGTGGCTCTTACAATGTTCTCCATAAGGTTCCTTTGCTACTGTTGTTGTTTGAGGAACATTAATCCAGCTTTGAGGTATCCTAGTGCTAAGGAAATCTATCTTCATTCTGCAAGACCATGGAGGAGTGAGAGAATATTGCTTTTCCGGAAGAGGTCCGATCCCCTGACCATCTAGACAAAGCACTGCTTCTCAGAGTGTGTCTGTGGAACCCCCATCCACAGGAAGGTAAGGTAGTGGATAAGATAAGAAACAAAAATATTCCGTGCTCAACTACATTTGAGAAACATTCCTTTAAATAAAATTAAACATGTTCCCCAAGAAGAAAATCTTCTCAGAGTCTTTGGTCCAAACTTCTGACAATTTCCCACATTTATCTTACCATGGAGCTCTTTTTTTAAAAAGAAAAATTATTATTGCTCAGCAGCTTATGGGTCTAACACAGTGGAAAACCCAGTGTAAAAACTACGGGTCCACAGTGAGTATGTGGAAATCATCCTGGTTGTCTCATTGATGAGTTTGCCACACTCTTAAGAAATATCCAGATAATAAGAATTGCTACTGACCTTTGGTAGCCTGCTAGAGAAGTAACATTGTATCATGGCTTAGAGCACAGACTGGGAGACCAAGCCTACTTGTCTCAGTTTGCTTATCTGTAAAATGGGGACAGCAATAATCCCTACCTCATATGATTATTGTAAGAACAAGATGGACTATAATATTACATGTAAAAACACTTGGAACAGTCACTTAGAAAGGAGTATGTAAGTGTTTCCTAGTGCTCCACGCTAGGAATTTTACATTCCTATGAGGGCTTAGAAATCAGTTCAAAATGCTAAACAAAACAAAATTTAATTGTTCATGACTTTGAAAGGGTTTCAGTGAAATTTGGTACCTGAGTTGAGGAGAGACCATTTCCTGGATGGACAATTACAAGTCGCAAAACCACTGGAGTATGTGTTTGCAGCATGACTCCAGGTGGCGGCTTGACAATTCTCTCCTGGGCCCAGATGCATTGGAAACTCCCAGGGGAACACACAGAGGCCAGAGCCCACGCCACATTCGCTGACATTCCCCAGAATCTTTCCAAAGTGTCAAAGGATATTGGAACCACGCTGGGCAGCACAGCATCGTTTTAAACATCGTGAAAATTGGCCACTTTGGAAACAATTTAGTTCTACTCTGCATATTAAATCATTCCCCCATTTTATGAGCTATATAGAAAAATAATAATGAATTATTTCCCCCCAAGGTACCAGGAGAAATTGTGTCGCAGTATTAGGTTATGATCTCTTGTAGTATTTAATAGATATTCAAGGCTGTTTTATTTTAATGCACAAATAGAGAGATTTAGGGGAAAGGTGTGATGGGAAATACATGTTCCTGGATCATCGTGGTTTTAGCATCGGGGTTCCTTCCACCTAACTCCTTAAGGAAAATTACATTTCAGTTACAGGAGTCTTTTGGGAGCCAGGGTACCAGGTGAGTAAATTACTCCGTGGGCGTGAGTTAGGTGTTTGGGGAAGTTTACTCATTGTGTCGGGGGGTATTTCAGTGAATTACAGTCCCAGGGACCTGGGGCGGGGGGTGGAGTACATCCTTTTTACAATCAACGCTTGCTTTACTCTGGTATTCAAACGAGCAGCAGCAGTGAAGAGTCCATAGAACCTAGGTGACCCTAAGGTTGATTCTAGTTGACTCAGGAAAGTACATTTCATAAAAGATATTTGATTCTACACTGAATTTGCTAGGTAAAGTGGAATGGGAGAATGAGACAAGACAGAGCAATGGAAGTGATGGAAGCAAAGCAATGTCATGAGTGCCTACTAGGTGCTAGGTACTGAGAATTAGAAACGTAGTCATCAACAAAACCTCACATCTGCCCAAATGGAATCTGGTAGGCAAGACATGGGGATGATGTTGAAAACACTTGACAATTGTGGTCGACAGACTTCTAAGATTAACCCAATTATCCTCACCTTCTGGTACTCATGGTGTGGCATAATCCCCAGTAGAGTTAAATGCTCTGACTGACAGAACACAGCATTGCTGAAGGGATGCTAATTCCATGATTAGGTTACATTAGGTTGTGACTACTGTCCTGCTGACAGACTCTCTCTCAAGTGCACATCTGTTCATTTCTATTTTTGATGCAGCAAGATGACAATTTGGAGAGGTCCATGTGGCCAGGAACTGAAGACGGCCCCCAGCCAACGAGGAATTGAGGACCCCCCCCACCACCAGCTGAATCTGCCCTATCACGTGGAACTTGAAAACAAAGCTCTCCCCAGTCAAGCCTTCAGATGAGACCCTGGTCTTGGATGACACTTTAATTGCAGTCTTGTGAGAGACCTTGAGACAGAAAGCCCAGCTAAGCCCTGCCCAGATTCCTGACTCACAGGAACTGTGCGACGATGAATATGTATTGGTTTAAGCCACTAAGTTATGGGCGATTTGTTGTGCAGCAAGAGACAACTAACACAACGATCAACATGGCTTTTGCTCCGAGGAGTCAAACCAGGCAACAGACACTGAAAGGTGCCTGAGGTGTCAGGGGTTACCCCACAAATGGATGGGTCATTGTGTGGTGTGGAAGTCCCAGTGGAGGTGATGAGGCAGCCACTGGGCAGAGGAGAACACACAGGGAGATCAAGGAAGTCATTGTCTACTAGGTGGTATGATAATATCTCAAAATTGTAACAACTAAAATGGTCTCACTGGTACAAACTGTATACATATATAGTTTCTGCACCAAATCTGACTTTTGCTTAGAAGAAGATGAAAGGGTGGGATGCAGGTATAGGGAGGTGAGAGGAGGAGGAGATAGAAAGAAAGAGGGAAAAAGAAGCATGTCATGGGTACCTATTACGTGACAAACATCCAGAACTGGAAATGTCTAGGTGTGTGCTAGAATAAGCTTGGGAAGGTTCACAAAGGCCAACTGTTCCATATTCAGGAAATTTGCAAGCCTGCTGTTCATCACAGTAATTAGTTAAAATTAAATTATATATACTTACAGTGAAATAAAGCATATTGAATACAAAGGTAATTAATACTCAAAGCTCAGCACTTCCTGATCATTTTATACATTTTCCTACTGTCCATACTTTTCAGGTTATTTTCACCTCTTGCACCTGCATGATAGAAATACAACGTAACATTGTGCTACTGCACATCTCATCCCAACTTTCAGTGCTGTCACATCGGTAGCTCAAAATGGGTCGTGGTGGGAATATTTACATCACAGAAATCGGCAAACCCTATAAATCAAGGTCTTTTTTTTTTTTTTTTTTATCCTTCTCAAGGGAGAGCTAGTTAACATTTATCAGTATGCCACTGGCAATGGTAAACCAAAGTAGCTTCGGTACTCAAGAGACAAGCAGGGTGGCGGCAGATAAGCAGCTAAATACATCACAGTGGCCAGTGTTGTGAGACAGCAAGACGCAGAGAATCATGGAAGGATGGAGGCAGGGTCCTTAACATGGGCAGGGAGCATGAGGTCAGGCAAGGCTTCCTAAGCAGGAAGGATGAGAGTGAGAAGTAGTTCAGAACAGGTCAGAAGATTTCACTGGAAAATACCAACCTGGGAGTCTGGAGTGGCGGATTCAATTTTCATATCTGCTACATGGCATTGGATGTCTCCAATAAGGTGAAGAGTTTGGAGCAGGGTACCATTTACGATCCTTTCCAGGTCTAAAGACTTATGACTTTTATACTAAGATGAGTGTAAATTGTCAAATATTTACAAACCTTTGGCATGTATGGAGAAGTATGGTGGTTCTGAAATAGACAGTGAACAAACTTGTAGAGAAACGATCACAGATGAAACAGGTACCTGGACATCAGATTTTCTCAGAAACTCTCACTTCTCATACCTTCCCTACGCATATACACATGTTATCTCAGCTCCAAAGACCCAGCAAGAGAAGAAAACTCGTAACAATTTGTCTGTCTTGAGTCCTGTCTTTGTAGCCCCCCCAAGCTTACTTGACCATGACTATGCCACGCCTTCACGAGTATAGACTCAGCCGTGCAAAAGCCATTTCCTCTCCTCAAAGCATGCACCTCCTCCAGGCAGCAGGCAGAGAGAAGCTGGTCTGCCCCCAATAAACCAGCAACACATGAGTTGCTTTCAGTCACCAATACCAGTAATCTGGCGCCCAAGGAGTCCCGGGATCACCAGCCATCCAAACACAAGGACTTCCAATACTGCCATCTCATGGGAACTGAAGGGAAAAGTTAGGAAGCGAAAGATGAAGGATCTTCAGGAACAAAACCAGAACTCGGGCAAAGGGAGAAAGCTGAGAGACAGGGAAGGACATTTTCCCCTTTGGCCTCAAAAAACATCATCACTGTTTTGGCTTTTGTGCGTGGGTAACTGGTAGAATAGTTGACACAGTATTCTGGAGACTTCCAAGGAGCAGGAGAGGCTTTGAGGTTTGATAAGTAAAGTGGTTTTTAGCACGAGTTCCGAGCTGGAAAGCAGGAAGAAGCCACCAAGATTGTCTTAGACCAGACGTGATTCAGGGGCCCACTTCCTTGTTGCATGGAAGCAGAGGAGGGACTCATCTTCCTGTGAAGCACAAGACTGACCAAGTGACTCATGGGAAACATCAGAGCTCTATTCCCAAGGCAGAATGGACAGAGCGGCTGTTGAGTAGATGACCAACGGCATCTTTTATCTTCACCCCGTTGGTCTCCTCCCTTCTCGGATTTTGTTCCCTAACATTATGAAAAGCTTAGGTGCCAGGCACCATGCTGAGTATTTCAATATGTCACTTTGTTTTATCATCACATTGACCTTATGAAGTAAGCACCTTTTTTATCCTCCTTTACTGATGAGGAAAACTGTGGCTCAGAATGATGAAGTAACTTTCCTAAGGCAACACAGTTACAAGTGGTAGAGTCAGGACTCTTGAAACTGACAGATGCTAGGGCTGTGCTTTCCCCAATACAGTAGCTGCTAGTCACATGGGACCCTTTAATTTTAAGTTATCATACACGTGGTCCCTGACTTACAATGTTTCAACTTAGGATTTTTCCACTTTACAATGGGCACAAAAGCAATACACACTCAGCAGAGACCGCACTTTGAGTACCCATACAACCATCCTGTTTTTTTACTTTAAGTACAGTGTTCAGTAAATTACACGCGATGTTCAACGCTTTATTATAAAATAGGTTTTGTGTTAGATGATTTTGCTAATGTAAGTATTTTGAGCAGTCTAGGGTAGGCTAGGCTAAGCTATGATGTTCAGTTTAGGTGTATTAACTGCATTTTCAACTTACGATATTTTCAACTTACAGTGGGTTTATTGGGATGTAACCACATCGGAAGTTGAGGAACATCTGTATTTAAAATTAAAAATCCAGTTCCCCAGTTGCACCAGCCACATTTCAAGTGCTCAGTAGCAACATGTAAGCGAGTAGCTATCATACTGGAGAGTGCAGACATAGGACATCACCATAGAAAGTTCTGGAACCCAAGTTCTTAGCCACTCCACCAAAATGGCTCCACATGACTTACATCTCACGGACTAAGTGGTCTTTGTGAAGGTTTCTAAAAGCAAAGCTCTTCAAAGGCAAGAAGAGTCTCACCTCTTTCTACCTTACTTCAAAGAAAAAAGCTCTATCCCAGCACGAGGCTCTTAACTTGTTTCTGAGAAACTTCTAAACAACTCACCTAATAAAGGGAAGGGAGAAATTGAAAGGCGTTTCTCAAATCCTGGGAGTGACTTGGAAAAGGAAGAACTAGAAAAGCAACAATACGGTAGTGTCCTTTGAACTTGGAGACACCCATAACTGCACTGTGGTTACCCTGTTCTCCCACACCCTCTCCGGCAGCACGCTGCCAAGCCCGCAGTCCCAAGTTCTTCTCAGTTCTCACCCAAACTGCCAATCCACAGCAAATTGGTTTCCCAATCCATGACAAGAAGACATTGTGTCAATACCAGGTGACACTGTGGTATGAGGTGCAACACCCAGTGAAAACCAAAATGCTCTCATTGTTCCACCTTCACGAAAATTCCTCAAGGGCTAGAGCCTGTGAGTCAGTCTGTGGTCTGGTTAATCCGATTTTCAGACACTGATGAGTTAGGGGACCAAGAATGATCCTTCTGCAAAGGTGGTGTAACAGCCACGGTAATATTTAAGATAACATAAGACTCTTTCCCTCCATTCATTTTCCTTCGCTCTCAGCTTGGTGCCAACTTGAGGCTGCCAGGACAAAGCTGCCCTCAGGAAGATGGGTTGTGCCCGGGAGAGAATGTATACTTAGAAGACCCAGACCTGGGCTTGAATCCACCCTCTTCCGAGTACCAACCCACCAAGAAAGGAAAGTCACTATGCTTTTAGGTTCCATCTCTATAAAAGCAGGCTACAATGCCAACCTTGTATGGTTTATTGTGAGGGTCAGAGGAGAGGATGGTTATAAAGTATCTGTTACATAGCAGGTCTTCAAATAAATATTACCTCCATTTCCTTCTAATAACTGGATACTTGCATTCAAAATTTTGGTAGAACTGGAGGTAAATTTAGAAAGTGTTCTGGACAGGCAACCAGAAATGCCAAATCCTGATAAGTTACTCCTTCCCAAGGGGGTGTCACCACAATGCAAGACAAATGGAAAGCAAAACAGCATTGTGTTATTAATTGAGGTTTTGGTGCCAAATTCCAAGGCAGGGCTTGGGAGGCACCAGGGCTGGGTCACATCACATGGATTGCTTCTTTTCTAAAGCTTACAGTCTAAATAGCCTCAGGCCAGAGTCAACCTTGAGTCTAGCTCTCCTTCACCTCGCCTTGCCTCAGCTGCAAACTGACACAGGATACTCAGAGGTGGGGACCGTTTCTAAGAGGCGAGGCTGTAGCTCTACGCAACTTAGCCAGAAAGTCATAAAAGGAAGGAAGGAAAGACAGAGGATCCTTATGGCCTGCCCTGAAAGCTCCAGCCCTAGAAAATGAAACCCAGTCTGAATCCCCAAAGTTCACCAATCACATTCGATTTATTCCTGGTGATGGGGGTGGGGTCACCTGCCCTTGATTCTGATTAGGGGCATGGAAGTGGGGCGGAGCCTCCAACTACACTTAGAAGACTCTAATTGGCCTAATTACCTAAAGACTCACCCTATAATGATTCCAGGCTGGCTTTATAAAGCCCCTGGAGAGGGAGATGGGACAAGTACAGATTCCTGGGCCCATCCCTGGAGACGGCCATCAGAAGATCCAGAGTGGGCCCAGGAATCTGCATTTTACAGGCTGGCTGCACAGCCGGGGCAAAGGCTCTTGTGGTTGTTATTTGAGTTGCTCTCCTGGTGACTCTATTTCTCAGGCTGTTTCTATTTACATTTCCCTTCTTGGTCTTGCCATTGAGGCTTTCCTCAATAACTTCTGCTTCTTCCTGTGTCCAAGGGTCCAATCTCCTCTTAAGAAATCTTGCCCCTCCCACCGCCCTGACCTTCAAAGCCACCATCCTGGAGAAAGTGGCTGTTAGTGGGGAACATCGTTTCCACCCTGACCCTTATTTCTGGCTCCGTATCTTTGAGATGGTCTTGTAGCTTGGGCAACGTGTGTCCATCTGACAATGGGCCTGTCAGAAAAGTCTGGTAAGAATTTATCATGGAAACATGTGCATTAGAAGAGCTCAAACATAAGTTTAAGGATCAAAGAACCAGAGACCAAATGTATGAATTCGTGCACACACACACGCACACACACGCAGAGAAAATACAGCTGAAATGTGGAACATTCTCTGCATGCACATGAGACCCATGTGGACCGTGGAAAAGTCAATACACACATTGACCTACATTTCTCCATGAAGGGTGCAATCCCACAAATGCATGTAGTCCCCTTTCTCAGGGAAAGGATTAGACAACAGGCAGTCAGCATGTGGAACCCGCCAGCATAATTCACCATAAGCCCTGTTCCTTTGCTCACACCCAGTCTTGATCCATCAACCTGTCCCCCTCACTTTTTACTCCAAATTCCATCTGTAACCACCTATCCCTGACCACCTCTCCACTCTATTCCCCACCGCCCCAGCCACCCTTAATCTTTCTCCAGAGTGGGAAGATGATTATTAAATGAATCTCAGGGATGGTATGAGAATGTCTACACATCTTTCAAGTCAAGTCACCTTCAAGGACAGATCTATTGAAAACAGATCATGACACGTAAGATATCGCTATCTATCTATTTCACAGAAAGCTCAACCCACCCAGGGAACATCAATACAGTAAAACATCCCAGGCTTTTCTTGTTAATGTCTACCTCCAAAATACTCCGTGGTATCAGAGAAAGGAGAGGAGTCATCTGCAGTCCGTGACGGAAGCATGGAGGTGCACCAATACACGTTTTAAATTGGAAAGCAATGTTGAGACGGGAAGGAGGGAAGCAGCACATACATGTGCACCACAGGTGTGCCACCCCCATGCTGTCAACAGTGTTTCAGGTCTGGGAGTTCAGGGAAGTGCTGAGAAGAGACTGTGTTTTGTCAGCTACTGTGTGCTCATCTGCACGTGCTCTCCTGCAAAAAGACATGTTGGAGATACTCCCCCGGCCAGCTTGCACTGAGATGTGTTTCTGCCCAGGAGTCAGGTTAGGGCATAGCAGTATCCCCATAGATTTCCAGAACCATGAAATGCTAAAATTGAAAAGCACTGGAATGCCCCAAAATGTGTTCTAGGGAATACCAGCCACACTGCATATAACATGGTATTAAATTGGGGAGCGGGGAGATTGGAAATTCTGTCTTAAAGTGAAGCATGTTCCTTTCTTACAGGACTTTGCAGAGGCTTTAGTGTCTAAAGTGCACTGTGAATTTCAAAAGAGAGATAGAGCAGGCAATGTTTTCCAAGCTGGCTTAAGTACAGAATCTTTTTCTCAGATTCCTCTTTCAGGATAACTGTCTTCAGAAACATTTTGGGGGAAATGCAATCCAATCTAACTCTTTCCACCCACTCGACAGATGCGAAAACCAAGGCCCAAGAGCAAAGGGATTACCTAAATAGCACATGGGTTAGGGGAGGCCCAGGTCCCCTGACTTCTGTTCTAGGACTATATCTCCACACATCTCTCATGACATATGAGACTGAGGAACTTAAGTCATTCATTCACTCAACAAATGTTTCTTAGGCACCACCTCTGTTCCACCTTCTGGGCTAGATGCTGAAAATACAAAACCAAAAAAGGCATGATCCCTGCCTTTAGGGAGATGATAATTTACTGAAATAATATAAGTAAGTAGTCAATTATGTCACATGAAGCCCCTGTTTAGTTTCACAGTTCCATATGCATAGATTTCACTTATGGCAAATTTTAAATAACACAAGTCCCCAGTGACATGGTTCAAATTTAAGTCACCACAGTATATTAATTGTATATAATTGTGTAAAGTACAAATTTTGCTGCTAGCTCTTCAGTCACTGTAGAAATAACAGAAATGCGTCACGAGCGGTGACTGATCATGCCACTCCATTCAAAGTCTGCAGGTAGCTGGTCACTGTGGATCTGTTATTCAGTTCACACATGGAGAGCAAAGCATGTGGCTGTGTTTCCTCCTTGTCCTTCAGAGATAAACCCACATGACATTGTACACAACCGAATAATCAAAAGAAGAAATTGACCAAAAAGGATGAAAGTGCAGCAAGAAAACTAATAATCCTGCAATTTAAGATCACATCCAACATAAATGGAGCTATGGAAGAAATAGCTGGCTGTAGAAAGATGGACACTGCCACCCCATGAGGGACCCTAGACAGACAGCAGAACTTGGTGAAGGTGAACTTACTGACATAAATGAGGAAACTGACAAAAAAAGATGAAGATGTCTGAGAAAAAGTGATGCCGGTAAAAAAAAAAAATAAGTCACATTAAAGGAATTCTTAAAGAAATTCCCCAGCATTTCAAGTGCAAAGAATAAAATGTCAGAAGCTCATTCAAACTTACAAAGGCGTCTCACTCATCAAATCTTTGAAAGCTCAGTCTCATTACAGATTGAGTGAAGGCAAGCATTGTTCAAACCACTCAATAAAATTTTAACAAAAGACATGTTAATACTCAATATTTCTAATGTTTTAAAGTACAATGTGCAAAATAATAGTTTTAAATTTTTTTGCATTTTCCTGTACACTTATAACCAACAGGAAAAGAATCTTTAATATTTTGGCAAAAAAAAAAAAAAAGTTAAAGGTCACAGAACAGTTGTGATTTTTTCCATTGCCTAAGATTGCTTTGCATTGTTTCAGCTTGCATGGTCATTCCTATGGTCCCATACTTCCGTGCAAAGAGAGGACACCCTGTACTTAAACACTCTGAGCCTCAGTTTCTCTGTTTCTTTTAAGAGAGAATTCATCAGAGCATCATAGGAAATTAGAGGCACACTCAAATTAGAATCATTCCACAAGGGCTTATTTTTAAAAGTACCATGCTTAAAAGCACAAAGGTGTGAGTGTAAGGAAAGCCCAAATCATAGCAAAGAAACCTGGGGCTAGTAGCAGCTGAGTTATGAGCATCCTTGGGCTCCAAGGGACAAAGGAAGGGAATTTACCAGAACCCAGGGCAGAGACAGTCAGTGCAGCTCTGAGAAGCACGGCCAGCCCAAGAGATGCTTCAGGAAGGGGGCCAGGGGACTAAATACCCCACCCCTACTTTCCTCCTTCCCTGTTCCCAGTGGCGGAACTCAACGAGCAGGCTTTGATGACTGCATAGGCAGCAAACGGCAGCCCCCGGGACGAAGAGCAGGGTGCAAAAGGGCAAACCGGAGAGTAAAAGGTTCAGAAGGAAGAGTTCCCATATAGGCCCTTTCCTGGCTGAATTCTGGGATGTGCTGATTTTAAATGCCTTAGAGAAAATTGCTTTATACAACAGGTAGCCAAAACCTCCCAAACTGGCTTAAACTCTAAATAGGAGTTAGGAGGAAGAGAGAGGGCTGTCTGGCCAAAGACAGTGAAGGAAGAGCAGCTAGGCAGCTAGAAAGGCACCACGAGCCCCGATAGCCTTTCTCCAAGCTTCTCTCTCAATGACCATTTGGTCTCCACGAGCAACAGGCTTTATCTCCCCGCGTGATAACAGAAATGAGCATCCCACTCAGTCCCGCTGCTAACAGAGCCTGTGGCGTTCTCCTATAAGAAAGAATCTGATTGATCCTAGCGTTGATCCGCAATCCAGTCAGCTGCAGCCAGGGAGGGTCACATGACACTAACATGGCTGCTAAACACCGTCCCTGTGGATGAGAGATACCTTTTCAGAAAAGAAGGTTTATGGTCAGGGCAGTCACTCCAAAAGGTGCCCATTACTGCAGTTGGTATATGTTTACTTAACAAACTCTGATACAGCACTTTTTATGTGCCAGGCACTATTCTAAGTCTTTCCTTCACTTACAACAACCCTATAAGACAGACTCTATGATTAACTCTTTTTATAGACGAGGAAACTGGGGCACAAAGATGGTAAATAATTTTTCCAAGGTCATGTAACTGGTAAATGGCAAAGCTGCAAAGCTGGGATTTGAACCCATATGTTGTGACTCCAGAATTCATGCTTTTCACCATTCTGTTCTGTTATCTCTGAAGTTTAAGTAGAGGGAAACAATGAGGAGCTATCCACTAGCTCCCCAAACCCTTTCAAGACTCAAGGTGAAGGACACTCAACAACCCTAGAAAGTTGTGTGTTGAACCCAGAGTGAACTACAAGCCTGCACTGGCAAAGGAACTGGTGCTCCCAACCCACCCCATCCCTTCCCAATCCCCGGGCTTCTATCGGCAGGTTCAGAGGACAGAAATGAAAGAGGGACCAAAAGAAATGGAATTCTTGTTCTACTCACCATCTGCAAATAATCAGTAATGGTATAATTCAGAAAACAAAGCACCGCAGCAAACTACAAAGGCAAGAAAATGCCCTAGAGCCACGGAGTTGAATCCTCTTCCAATAGGTGGCATGGCAGCAGCTCCACACAGCCTCTTGGCACTGTGTCCCCCATGTTCCCATTCCAGGGCCTTATGTGTCTACTTTGGGCACCTTGGGCTTGTCCTCTTTGAGGCAAACCAGCCTTTTCCTTGGAAGACCTCATTCAGTCCCATGGCTTCAATTAGGTACCAGATGTTTGTGACTCTCAAGTCTTTATCCACCCCAGATCTTCCTGTTGCTTTGAAGACCAAGGAGCCAACTGCCCACTGGCCATCTCCACACGGATGTGCCACATGGGCCCTTCAATGTAGCATCCCCACAATCAACCCCATCATCTTCTTGCCCAGACCCACCCTTCTCTACTGGTCCCTACCTCAGAGAATGGTACCCTCATGCATTCAACCACCCATGTCAGAACTATGGGAGTCATCCTTGATCTCCTCGTCTCCCTCATTTATCCTTCTCACACCTATTCATTAAGTCCTGCTTATTTGACTTCCTGGATATCCCTGGAATTCTTCTACTTCTTTTCATCCTCTCCACCACTTCCCCAATTCAGGATGCCATCTTGCTTGCTTAGACAACTGCAGTAGTCTTCTATTAATAGCAACAACCATTGCCTTGCCTTCAATCTATTTCCTAAGCTGTAACCAGAGTGATCATGTCTCAGCTTTCCTTAAATCTTTTCAAAGTTTCTCTATTAATCTTGGATCAAATTTCAAATCCTTAAAATGGCCTATGAGCCTACACAACCTAGTGGCCATTCAATGCTCCAGTCTTATCTCACATTACCCTTCCTTTCATACCATGTACTCCGCGTAGACTGAAATCTCAAGCCTTGGACATGCCTCTGGTAGGCAGACTCTAAATTGGCACCAATGATCCTGCTTCCTCCAGTTTCCATATTAATCTCTTCCTCTTGAGTATGGACTGGACCTAGCGACTCAGTTCTAATGAACAGAATATGGCAAAAGTGACGGAATATTAGTTAACAATATTAGTTACAAAAAGACTTTGGAATCCATGATACACTCACTTCCTCTCTCTCTCTGCTCCCCTCTCTGCCTTCCAACTGCGGAAAAAGCAAGGTGCCATGTTGCTAGTAGTTCCATGAAGAGGCCCGAGTGGTAAGAAGTTGATGCCTCCAGCCAATAGTCAGTGAGGACCTCAGGCAAAGCCACACCAGATTCCTAACCCATAAATACTGATATAATCAATGTGTGTTGTTTTGAGCCATTACATTTTGGAGGGCAGCATTTTGTTATGCAGCAATGGATGGCTCATAAAACTCCATAGACTCTTGTCTCTGAGCTACTGCACGTGCTGTTCTTACCTCCTGGATTGCTCTTCCCACTCCTCCAGTGCCAACCCATTTCACCCAACTCCAACTCACTGTCAGATCTCAGGTTAGATGACACCTCCCTCCAGGAAGGCTTTCCTGACTTTCCTCATTACAGCACTGATTATACCAGTCAGTAAGCTCCCTGAGGGCAGGGACCATGGCTGTCATGGTTCACCTCGGATCCTGTGTATCCACAAAAGAACTGGTCGTGCCGACCTAAATTTTCTCCTTATGCTAAGCATATGACTCAGTAGCATGCAGACACTGCCTATGTCTTGAGCTTCTACAAGTCATGCTTTTAACTGACAGTTACAATATTGACCCCACATCTAATGTTTCCAATGAGCCCTAAAAGCTCTTCTTCTCATTCATTCTGTTTTTTCACTTTCACAATAACCACGAGAGGCCTTATTATCTTTGTTTTATGCTGAGGAAAAATGAGGCACGAAGGCTTGAGTGAGTTTCATGGACGACCAAGTGCAAATCCCAGGTCTCAGAACCGGCCTTTAAACTCAGCCTAGAACTGCTCTCAGAAAGAGGATGCCAGATGAACATACATCCTAATTACTAAATAATTTTTCTAAAAATAACTGCAGACTGCTTCCACATATATGACTGATGGCCATGCTTCATCTCCTAGGCATGTTGGTAAGCAAATAAACTACAATATGAAATTTTTAATCTCCAAGGGGGAAAGACAGCAGAATCAAGGAAATAAAGTAAAATATAATTAAATCAGATCCGGAAAAGGGGAAGTTATGGAAAAAAATCAGTAAAAAGTGAAGCATTTGGAAAGAAATTAATTTTGATGCTTTCAGATACATGCTGGAAAGCTTATAAATGGTTAGGAAAAAAATGAAGTTTAATAAGCAAAATAGGCTAATTTTTAAAAGGACCACTCACGACAGGCTTCTTTACAGACCAATAGATCAGATATGAGACCCCAAACTGGACTTTAAGTCTCTGAGTAGTTGCAACACACTTTATTTTATTTTATTTTTTTTTTAACTCCATAAGAATCCTATTCACCACCACTCATGAGTAACATTTTTAAACCACAAAGTTCTGAATTAAATACAATTCAGTGGAAAAAAATCACAATAGCACTAGTTTCAGAGTCTGTACAGTGGGGAAAACGTTTTATAAACAGTGACTTTTGCTCCTTCAGTAACTGAATGCCCGTGAGTAGCTCACAGACGCATCCGTCTTATGCTGAACACCACTCAGCTGTAGAGAAGATTCTAGAATCTATACCAAAGATTGCAAAGAGTGAGTTGCAGGGTGCAGCAAACATGCAAGTATGCGCATTTGGCCCTCACCATATTTTTTTGTTAAATTAATCCTCAATATTTAAATAGTAGGAGAGGTTCACATAAAATCCAGGTTTCCAGCATCTGGACCCACATTCTCACATAGCAAATGTTGACACAGCTCAAGAAGGCCTTCCCCTTTATCCAGGACACGTGGCTTCCATTTCTCCATGCTTCACTGCTCCCTATTTTGTCCACACCCAGCCACTTTTGGGCATTTGCCTGACCTCTAGGCGATGTTGTTGAGAGTTCTGTGCTAAAAAAAGACGGCCGTCATTTTCTTAAAATTCTATTGGTGGAAACAGAGATTCACTCCGGTGACCTTTAGGAAAAGTGAATTTGCTTTTGTTTTTTTTTTTTTTTTTTAAGAAAGTGGTACCAGGCACCCATCAGCTACTTTTCTTCTTTTGCTCTCTCCTTAACCTCTCAATCACGCATCTCTGCTTCTCTGAGTCTTTTGGCCATTTTTTTTCTCCTTGGAGGAGGTCAATTTATTCACAACATCAGTAATCAGTGGTCTAAAACAGCCACTTTGATCCAGTATCTATTTTTCTGGCCTTTCGATTCAGTTCTCACAGTTCCCATGGCCTAGGGTCTCATTTTCCCAAATCCAATTTGCCCAAACGGGAATTGGATTGGGCTAGTCATCTATTCAAGTCGGGCTAGCCGATGGCTGGTTGTAGTGCTGGTCCCTCTATGCACTGAAGTGCCTGGGGCCCTGCCCTAATAAGAAGTGATTATATGGCAAAAGAACATGGCTGCCCAGGGCTTCAGGGACTCTAGGTAAGACACTTCCTTCCAGGGCAGGCAGGCCATGACCACTTCCCCAAACATGGTCCTCAGTCTTGAGTAATTTGGCTGTCTGCTCTCCTGGGGTGTGGCCTGACCAGGACCCGGCTTCCAGAGGGCAGAGTTATGTACAAAGGAATTATGCATTTCCCCTGGCCTCCGAGCCCTCAGCTGCATGCACAAATGGAAGCACTTAGTTTCTGTAATGAATTTGTAATGCTCCTTTGCTTGTTTCCTCTCAGTACCTGATGGCCTTTCAAAACAGTGTGAATCCACTGAGAACAGTAATTATGCTGCTTCTTAGCCAATCTAGGAGTTCGCGCCCGCTGCACGCCCCCACCCAGACAAGCTGCTGCACCTCCTCTGAAGTGGCCATAACAAATTTGCCTTTATTGGCCTGAATTTGGGAACTCCATGTTATTTGCCTTTGACATAGTACAAAGGGACTCTATTCTCTCTGGCTCCTCCCACCACTGAGATGGGCGAGAGCCAAGTGTTTCCCAGGCTTTAGTTCATCCTGCAGAAACGAAGAGAGGCAGACAGGGCGAGTGGCTAAGCACACAGGACCCGCCTCCCATCCCAGCTCTGCCACCTTCATGCTGTGTGGTCTTGGGCAAGTTGCTTCACCTCTCTGAACTTCATTTTCTCTGTTTATTCAGTAGGGACAATAATACCTCCTTGGTTTGTTGGGAGGATAGAGTGAGTGATGCAAGCAACCCACAGGGCTCCAGCTGATAGACAACAAAGATTATTTTATTTTCTCTCCTCCCAAATCCCTTTTTCTAAATAGGAGTGTTAAATCCTCAACAAATATTTATGAAGTACTTGGAAGGTTCATAACCCTGAGCTGGGTGCTCTACAGGGGAAAAAAGTGGAAAACAGCTGGGCATTCATGTTGGGTCCCATCTTGGCTCTGCCACTTTCTCGCTGTGCATTTGTGTGAAGTGACTTTACCTCTCTGAATCTCCGAAAGGGATGGTGGCAATTCAGCCTACTTACTAAGATGGTCACAACCGTGTCTGTTATTTGCACCATCATATTTCCCACCCCCTGGTCAGAGCTTGGAATGGATTGGTTGACTCAAACTGAGTGAGGTCCTCAAAGGGTGAATGGAAATCTTCTAAGACAGAGGACAGTCATTCCTAGTGGAGAGATTGGGAGGAGAAAAGTCATAGAGGAAAACATGCCTGGCATTGTACAAAATACTGACAGTTCTGGGGTCTTCAAGGCTGCGATTCATCATCCTTTTTGGGGGAGAAGCTTGAAAATGGACTATTTGAAACTCAGATAAAGCTGTCAGGGCCTTCCCAGAGGTCGACACACAAGGTTTAGGCAGCATAGCCTTTCAAGGACTGTTATAAAAGAAGAAATACAAGTGATTCAAACACCTACAAGTTCACTTAGGTTGTGTCCCGTTTGGGCTCCAACACACGATGCTTCATGAATATCCCACATGTATAACTTTCCCTCATGTGTGAGTATTTTTGTCAAATAAATTCCTAGTGATGTGATTGCTGGACCAAAAGGGTTTTGCTCCTGCAGAGTTCCACAGGGCTCATTTTAACCCTGTTGGCTGGCAGGGGCGGAGAAGAGGGGGAATCCCCTCAGTACAACTTGTCACCCTGTCCTCAGCCTCCTGTTCTGCAGGAAAAGGCAAAAGAGGAGCTCTGGCTGATTTGGGACCAGTTTCCGACTTCCTGTCTTCCTGTAGCTGGCAGAAGATGCTCAATGTTTCCGCCACAGACTGGACGCAGGTGGAGGTCATGTTTCCAAAAGAGAATGGGCTTCAGAGCATGACAATCTCAGTTCAAACTCTTGTTGGGCTTCTCACTGGCTGTGTGACCCTGGGTGAGTCACTCAATATCTCTGAGCTTTTATTTCTTTATCTGTAAAAAAGGGGGTCAAAATGTATACCTAACAATTGTTGGGAGGCTTGAAAATAATGGATATAAAGCCCCGAATGCAGTGATTGACACTCAGGCTGTTACTTTTTCTCTGGTCTCTTATATTTACTTGAGAATGATGCATTCCTCCCCGCAGGCCTCCTCCCTGCCCCTTCCCCTGACATTTGTCCGAGAAGGCTGAGCCAGGAGCGTGGGAGGAGAGATTCGAGGCTCTAGTCCTGTATCCCACGTGGAAGCCTCAGGGTCCATTCAAAACCCTCTCAAATTAAGACTTTCTACTGAGATTCAACAGCTGAGAAGGTCAACTCTCTGATAATACCAGACAAAGAGGACATTTGTCTGGTTTAGCCTCAGCATAGCTGTCAGGGAGCTTGAGGGCTCTCTGAGAGGTGGAATATCATCATCATCATCATCGTCATCATCATCATCATTATTCTGACAGTGGTGATGGCTTCAGGGAACCATTCTCACTGTCTCACACAAATAAGGGTATCAGGGATCCAGTCTCATCACTAAGAGGGACACTGTCCCCTCTGAGATATCCCTGTAGGGTTTGAATCTGAATTACAAATCCACATCTGACATTTATTCTATGACATCAGAGGCTACTTATTAAGCAACTACTATATGCCAGGCACCATGCAAAATGCTGGGCACTCAGTGAGCAAAACAAAGACCCTTCCCTGGCAGAGCTAAGAGTCTGATGGGGGAGACAGACACTAGATAAGGGTTTGGCTTTGTTTGGTTTGGTTTTTAAGCACATAATGACAAAATGGGATTCCTGCTATAAAGAGAACAGAGTGCTGTGTTTGAGACAAACAAGGGCAAGAGACAGAAAAATCTGGGGATGCCCAAGGGAGTGAAGGAAGCTTTAGAAAGCCACATAGCATTGGGCTAGTTCCTCGCCTGCCTGAGTCTGTTCCCCACAATGCAAACAAGGGGACACATCACCTATGCCTGAGTCGCTGGGGCCGGGAAGGAGATCTCCCATGTGATGGGCTCGGCACGGGGCTTGTCCCCCAGTAAATTCTACCTAAGTGGGGCTAATTGCTCTGAATCCTCTGATCCTGGATACAAGCCCCCATACCCCTTAGCCCTTGGAACATTCCAGTCTGTGCTGGACATCTGGGGAAAACAAAAAGAACCCCAATTGCCTACAATCTCAGGCAGAGTCCCTTAGAGTTCAGAAACTTCCCAAGTGGCCTTTCGAGGGCAAACCTTAACTTTGGGAAGAGATTCTACCTGACTTTTCTCTTTTTCCTAAAATGTTACATCCTAGTGACATGCGTGAAGCAGTCCTGTCTTCAATACTACTTTTGCATTGTTGGGTTTACTGTTATTGCTATTATTAGTGCTAATGATAGCAACAATGGTGGCAACAGTGATATTGAAGCCCATCCGCCTAGCCGATCTGTTAAGCCTTCGCATGTAGCATTTGTTGCAATAACCTGCACCCTAAAGGACTTAAAAAGTTTTTTGTATTATACATATAGTGTGTAGAGGGTGACATGGTCCCAATTACCCTATTTTGGACAACATACCAGCCTTAAATGACCTAAGTCAATGTTAGTTGTGGAAACTTGTAAGTTACTTGATAGAATCATTTCAAGAGAGAGAGAGGGAGGCAGAAATATTAACCTAGATTAAGAATATATTCCCGGCCGGGTGCAGTGGCTCACGCCTGTAATCCTAGCACTCTGGGAGGCCGAGGCGGACGGATTGTTTGAGCTCAGGAGTTCGAAACCAGCCTGAGCAAGAGCGAGACCCCGTCTCTACTAAAAATAGAAATAAATTAATTAGACAA
>NW_012154285.1:9167523-9193351 GCF_000956105.1 Propithecus coquereli
AAAAAAAAAAGAATATATTCCCAAGAATATGATCTACCAAGGGAAAGTGTCTGAAATTGTTGCCAATAAGCCTTTGTAGATCAGACACAGGAAATATATATCTATAGAACAAATGAAAAAATCAATCATAATATGAAGTGAATAAATGAATGAGTTCTTGTGGCACAGAGTAAACATTCTCATGATGGTGTAATGCCCAGATGAGAGAAAGGACTCTGTCACAAACAACGTAGGTGGAAATGAAGGCGATCCCATCTGGACCTACTGGGTGATGCCTAAAAAAGTATCCCCAGTGACAAAAAAGACACAGGTGGTAAAGATGCATAAGAAGTTTGAAGAAAATAGTTTTTGAAATTTGATGGGGGGAAGCAATATTTATAAATTAATGTATTATTTTACATAGTAAGTCATTTATGATTTCTATAACTAAATTAATACATCAAATATTACCATGAGACATTTGATTATTTCATTCCCACATCTTTAAAAGCTGGGACATTTGGGATGTTCAAAAAAGTGTAATTTCTTATTGGGAACACAGGCACACACATCGTGGTGAGGACTAACTGGCTCCAGAGTCTACGCAGGGCCGGGCACACAGTGGGTAATAACGAATAAGATGAATGAATGAATGAATGAGTGAATGAAAAACCCGACCACACCCTGTGTGACATACCACCTCGAAGAGACTCAAACTCTAGTCATAGACAAGATCCACATCCATTTGCCCAGAAACGGGGAATTAACGTAATCTTCGCCTGTGGGTCCTGCGGCTCCCGGAAGTTAGCATCCTAATCCCTTTCTCAAATAGCCAGGAGAAAGCCAGCTGCACCCCCAACCCCCACAGAGCGCTTGGATCTCAACTCCTGCTGAGCGGTGCAAACCAGGCTAGACACAACGCTGCCCCTGGCAGATGTGCGCGGGGCTGTGCCCAGGCAGAAGTGGTTGGGATGGGATTCTTGAAATCCTTTCTTCTTGGAAGACACGAATGCAACTCAAGACCCGGGCTGTCCCTTCAGCTTCCCTTGATGACTTTGGTTTGAGGCCTGGAAGGATGGATCAGATAAAGCAAGAGATGGAAGGGGAGGAAGAGGAGCACTTTGATAGTAAGAAGATGGTGACAATCAAAGCTGGTAGCACTGTGTACTGAGGGTTCACCTGTGCCGGGCACTGTGCCCAGGGCTCTACCTGTACCATCTCACCAGGACTATTGGCCCCATTCAATGGCAGAGTCACACCACTGGGCAACACTGATCAAGGCCACACAGACAGGGAATGTACCAGGTCTGCCTCTGCAGACACTGAGCCTTTAACGACAGCATTCAAACTGCCTCTACATCTTTGAACTGGTAACTACAACAATTACACAATCGGTGAAGCTATCTAACCCATAAACTCACTATAAGTCAGGCGCCAGCCTAAAATGCTTTATATATACACTTGAACCACTATTATCCCCATTTTACAGATGAGGAAACTGAGGCACAAAGAAGTTAATTAATTAGGTCGCCCAAGTCACCTAGGTAGTGGTAGGTGACCAGCTGTCCAACTGGCTCAGAACTGTCCCAGTTTTAGTACTGAAAGCTAAAACCATGGCAAACCAGTGCCAGGCAAACCAGGACAGCTGGTCACCCTAGCTAGGATGGACCCCAGTTAACATGGCACCAAAGAACATGCTCTTAACCAGCTCCTCACCCTGCTCTGGGAAAGGGCATGGTATCACATTATGGGTATGAGCTCTGAAGTCAGGAAAAGAGCCAGGTTCAAGTCCAGCCTTTGCTTTGTATTAGCTGCAGCGTCCCTAACGCTTAGCTTTTCTCATCTATAAAATGGGGATAGTAGAATCTACTTCATTTCATTATTTCAAAGGCTCCTGATGAGGGTGTCCTTGCCAAGCCCAGGGCTGGACACAAGGTGAATGCCCAGCAATGGTCAAGTTGCACTGGTCGCTCTCATCACCGTGAGATATTAATAGGTTGCTCTGGAGGGAGCACCATGGGAAATGCATGGGCAGGAAGGTGTGTTGAGAATGAATTAATCTGAGCATCTGCTGAGGCAGGGGGAAGGGGAGTGGGTGGCATCCTTAGGTCACACCAGCTGCTGTCATCTCCCATCCCAGGCACCCAGACACCCCGGCGGCGCAGGCCCAGCTGCCTTGGCAAGGAGGCATCTGTGTCCCCCACTCGATCCTGTCTCAGAGGCTTCGGAGTCAGCGTTAACCTCCAGTGCCCAAGGAAAGCTCCTCTGGCTTCCTCCCTCTTCCCTCTGCTATTTGTGGCCCTCGTGCTGTTTAGGAACCGGTGATGCTGTTATTTTCCGTCGCACATTCTCTTCCCGAACAATGGGAATCAGGATGTTCAGCCCATCATCCCACCCCCACTGCCCCACCATGCTCTCACCATCTCCTGGAATCCCAGGACGGAGATCCCCGCCCAGCCTTGGCACTCCATTAATAACGCGGCTGGCGCCAACAGTGAATTTTGCATTTCTCCACTTCCCATGCTATTTCTGATCCCAGCTCTGATGAAGGCCATCATTCAGTCATTCAACAAACACTTAGGGAGGTCCAGTGGGTGAGTGTGTGCTCCAGAGCCAGACTGCTCGAGGTCAGGACGGCAGCTCCACTACTTACCAGCTGCCAGAACTGGGAGGCAAGTTACTCAGCCTTTCTGTAGCTCAGTGTCCATATCCGAAAATGGGCTTATAATAATATTCACCACATAGTGTTGTGTAAATCCTTGGAACAATGTCTGGCAGATAGTAAGTCCTCAATAAATGATACTCATGATTATTCGCAGTATTATGAATATTAATGTTAATATTAATATGTCTTCTACTTTATAAAGCAACCTTTTCATTATATCCTTATTTCTGGGCCATGATGAAAGTAAAGATCCCCTAAGGAAAAAGTCTTACAAGAGGATGAATATTAAGACTGAGGATCCAGACAAGGGTGGAAACACCACTTCCTCTTGCTGTTGGTCCCCCCGCCCATGCACCCACACACACACACACAGGGCCAGCTTCTCAGGGCCCTGCACTGAGAAGGCTCGTGCTGGAGGTCCATGTCCAGTGGTCTGTGTTGCACTGAACCATTTGCATGAGTGAAGTCCGACAGGACAGAGAGCATGCACAGGGCTTGGATCCTTGGCTCACAACATTCCCCTCCCAGCCCCACCCAACAGCCATGGCTGTTCTCCACCCACAGTTGGGCCCGACCGTGGAGGGAGTCAGGGTTGGAGCGTGCACTCTGCTGCATGTCCGAACAGATCACGGCATGGTACTGTGCTGGCAGTACCATGGTGTGTCTAGAGGGAGGCTGATCAGAGGCTGCAACCCAGCCAGGACGAACCTCTCATCCACTGCCAATGATCTACATATCTAGCACATTTTGGTACAGAAGGTGCAGGGTACAGAAGATTGGGGGGTTGCTCATCCCTCACGGGTTGGGGCAGTGGGCCCATGGGAAGGGGGATGACAGGAGGGGAAACCAGGCAGCCATTAGACCTGAATGGGCTCTTGCACACCCTATGTGGCAGGGCAGGGTCCCTGGGTGCCTGTGAGGGGCTGCACTCACTCCATGCATGTATCTGTGCCTGAGAAGTGCACTCTTGGGCTGGCTCTGTGTCTGGGGGGTGCCCTCTCTTCCTCTTCCAACCTTCCAGTCTAGCATGTATTTGTCTCTTCTGGCCACCTCAAGGGACCCTCTGGGAAGTAGTAACAAAGCACAAATTGTACAATTTTGGTGATTTCTGGATAAGAGTTAAATGTTCTGGTATCTGCATTTAAAACCAGCATTGCACAATGAACTGTAAAAATCTTTCTAATAATTTAACATTTTCCTTTTTCTGTGGTTAAATTAATTGACTCAGAACACTATGACAAGTTGATAGAAAGACCATGGAAGAAAGAAAATACCTTCATAATTTCCATATTTTGTACCTTGAATGGCACTTCCTCTCTGCTTTTGGAACAGGGACCCTGTATTTTCATTTTGCATTGAGCCCCGTAAATCGTGTAACTGATCCTGCACCCACCTCATCATGAGTGATTTTGATGTGTGATCTTGCTGACGGAATTTCTCTCTCTCATCTCTGTGTTAACAAATACTCCCTTCTATGTAGAAGCAAGGCGAGGAAAGAAAAAGAAAATAAGTGGCCAGGCGTGGTGGCTCAAACCTGTAATCCTAGCACTCCGGGAGGCCAAGGCAGGAAGATCACTTGAGGTCAGGAGTTTGAAACCAGCGTGAGCAAGAGCAAGACCCCGTCTCTACTCAAAAAATAGAAAGAAATTATCTGGACAACTAAAAATATATATAGAAAAAATTAGCCAGGCATGGTGGCACATGCCTGTCATCCCAGCTACTTGGGAGGCTGAGGCAGGAGGATCACCTGAGCCCAGGAGTCGGAGGTTGCAGCGAGTTATGATGATGCCAGGGCACTCTATAAAGCCCAGGCAACAAAGCGAGATTCTGTCTCAAAAAAAAAAAGGAAATTAAGAGAGAGCAATGAGGAAAAAAGGAAATCTCATCCTGCCACCTCATCACCCCACTTCATCCAAGTCTGGGACACTAACTGTCACACTTGTACGAGTTCCCTCATCTGTGAAGTGCGTATAAGATGGTCTTTCTCATGGGCTCCTCAAAGGAATAGGGAAGGTAGTGCTGAACTTAATGCTGTACTTGATATAAAGTACTCAACGTTTCTATGCTTTATATTATAATAATAATAATAAGCAAATCCAATCTTACTAACTGTATAGACAAGTCCTAAAACCACAGCAAAATCGTGTTTCCTCCAGGCTTAACTTATTAGATTCTTTTGCTTGTGAGGGATACAAGATCTTCCTTATTTTTCTTTCCTACCTTTTGTTGTTGTTGTTGTTGTTATTCTCTAGGTCACTGCCTCTCCTACACAGCATTTGTTGCCCCAGAGCTTCCTGTCCCCAGTTAGTCTAGGCGCCTCTGCCCCAGGCTGTGCCAGTGAAATCCGGGCTCATAGTCGACAGCGCCATTCACCAAGCCCACATTTGCATCAGATGCCCTGGGGAGGCTGTGGGCTGTGTTTTATGTCATTTCTGTATTATTGCTACTACAGCAAAAAAAAAAGGTATCATGAGAATATACCTGCATTTACAAATGAAGGCAGGAGATATCCACCAGGGTTAGGTGCTACACTCTTTCTCATGGCAGAAAGTAACTCAGCAGATCCTTTTATGGCTGTAGTAAAGAGCCACAAAGTTTTCCCTGGCCCCCAGCCGGCCTGCCTCCCTGCATGTATGATCCCTGTCTGCCCCCGCGGGCACTTGGATTTGCAATCTCCCAAACCGTATCTATAACTGAAAAGCAACAATGGCAGCTTCATAAAACAAACCTAAGGCAAAGCACATGGAGATGACTTGTCTGTAGGGAGAAAAATGGTGTCTCAGGTGTAAGACACCCATGACTTCCCTGCACCTTGTGTAAGCTGGTTCTGGTTCCAATCAGGGCTTCCTCATGGCCCCCAGGGGACATTTCTCTCCCTCCTTTCCCCCGTAAAAGGCACATAGTAGATAAGATGTGGTAGACTTGGGCCATGGAGCGTCACCAGCAATGCAAACAAGCCCAGAGAAAGGATTAGACCCCAGGGAGGGGCTAGACACACGAGAAGAAGAAAGGTGGAGGTTCCAAACCAGAGTAGGAGCCTTGGGTTCAGGAAGAGGGAAAGGAAGGATGAAATCATCATCAGTAAAAGGACAGAGTGTGACATGGCCATTTCACGCCTTCTAGCAAACAAGGTAGAGGGCAGTGAACCCTGGCCGCCCCTGCCACTCCCACCCTTCCTCAGTCGCTAGCAAAAATGTGTTGCAGACAGCCAGAAAGAACCTAGAAGCCACTTTTCAAATTACAGTTGACCTTTGAACAACACGAAAGCAAGGGGTGCCAACCCTATCTCGCTCATATACCTTTTGACTCCCCGAAAACTTAACTATTAATACTAACAGCCTACTGTTGACTGAAAGCCTTAGCAAGAACACAAACAGCCAGTTAACACATATTTTGTATGTTAAATGTATTATATGCTGTATTCTTATCATCAAGCAAACTAGAGACAAGAAAATGTTATTAAGAAAATCATAAAGAGAAAATACATTTACAGCACTGTGCCATATTTAGCGATGCTGTAAGTTTGTACCATGTGTATACAACATGAATCATCCATCTGAAATGGCAGCAACCACAGCTGCAGACCTCAACCTACACTATGTATCAAGCAATTCAACCCCTTTTTGTAATGCCATGACCTTTCTCTGTGTCACGGGAGCACTTCCAGCATCACTAGTGGCACTCGGCATGGGTCCCATGATGTTATTCGAGGTTTACGGTATTGCACTAAACACAGTGAAGAAATACAAGAGAACCGTGAGAGATCGCTTTTTATTGAGATCCGCGATTTACTAGAGAGATGAACTGCTCACTTGGAGAGGATCAGCATCACGTGGCGTTTTAGGCAGATGTCGCGACACTTGAGCTCACTACAATGGCAACAGGAGTGGATATAAAATTATTACAGTAACACAGTACGGACTACAGTTCATTTTAGACAGTTATGACTCAATACTGCAGCTTTACATTTGTTTACATTTCCCTTGACTGTGAATGGTACCATGTATGGTCTGTGTTTGTATTCGTAAGTTTTCATAAATTTTAACTTTGTAAAATAGATTTGTACATATTTTATGGTAGTAAATAATGAAGTAGACTAGTATCATATATTTTGTGCATTCATAAAATATCTAACTTTTTCTTAAGTTTTAGATAATTTTAGGCTACGTCGCTCATCTGCAAGTTTTTTGAAATTTTGGAAAGTCTACAAAAAAATTTTCCAATATATTTATTGAAAAAAATTCATGTATAAGAGGACTCGAGCAGCTTTGAGAACCTGTTTTGTTCAAGGGCCAACTGTATAGCCATTTGAGTACCAACTTTATGATTTTTACTATATGTGCAAATCACCTAGACCATTATTTATTCAATATTTTCCTTTAAATGGATTTAAAGTTGAATCCTTTTTTAACCTGGTTTTATTCCATGCACCACCCTATGAGCAATCGTGGAGTTCATGTGCTACCCACGCACGCACACACACATAATGGTTTGTTGGGACTCACCCATACAGCCCAAGAGGGCCATTGTTAACAATTAAATTATATAAGCTTACAATTAAATTGTTTAAAAAAAGGCGAGAAACATTTAAAACTCATTGCTTCCTAATTGTCTCACTACATTTGTACCATTATCTCTGCTCTTGTGTTTATTTCTATTATATCCGTGTGGTGGAAATACCATATAACAGTTTGCTACTGTACATCCCTTCCCAACTCCGGTAACATCACATTGGCAGCTTGAAGTCAACCATGATGGGAGTATTTACACCATGGGAATTGGCAAATGCTACAGTTCAGGGTCTCCCCCGGCTCCTGGAGAACTAGTTGCTAAGCATCTGCCAGCACACCACATCTTTGTGTCATTATTAAATGTGTAGGATTAAATTATTAAATGTGTAAATATATTGTTACATGTGTAGGATAATATGTAATATATTTCCCCTAATACACACTAAAACAAACTTAACTACAAATTTATATCTATATACATATATACCACATATATATATATATCCCTACAGACCCTAAAAAGATCTTAGGTGCCACAAATGGAGGATGTGCAGTATTTTAACACTCACTAGCCTGACAGTCATTTGTTAGGGAAACTGAGGCCCTGAGGTGGTGAATTTACTGATTCATGTGATGAGTTCTAGGCTGCCCTCAGCTTCCCTGAATTTTCCGCTGTTCAATGCTGCCTCCCTCTGCGGATGGCCTCAAGTCACATCAGTGAAGCACAGTGCTCAGAAACAGCTAGAACAAGATGGAACAGCCCAATGAGGGAGGAAAGGGGGCCCACTAGGGGGGATAAAAGAGTCATTAGAAATTCACACAATTAATTAGACGATGCTGGGGACAGAACTGTCTGGATAGCCCATTGATAAGGATGGCAGGGGGCCTATTCCCCAGGCCCCTTGTGGGTTACCACAAGCAAAGCTCCCTGATCCACCTCCCCCTTCAATATCCACCCCAAACCCACTTAAATATTTGATGCAAAATTAAAGCCTGTTCCAACTTTTATGAGCAGTGTACCAGTGTCTGTTGGTGCTGGGCGCCCCCACCCTCTGTCCTGCACAGCCTTGTCCTCCATCAAGCCGAGTGCATTAGGACAATTAGCACCAGCCCACTGGCGCCAATTAGCAACCAATAGTGTCTATATTATGGAGAGGGGCGGTGGGGGCGCCTGTGTCTCCAGCCGGCCTTCACACTCAATTACATTAAGTGGAGGCTCCGAGCTGCGGTCGGGTGGACAGTTGCTGGAGTAATTGTGTCTCCTCAGTTGCTGCAGGCAATCTTCTCCCCGGCTCCCTGATCCCAGGACTGACTCCTCTCCTTGTCCACTTACATCAATATACACTCTTTCAAAAGAGAAGGATGGCAGAGGAATGGGGTGGGCGGAGGGGAGGCTGCAGTGTCCAGAGAGGCAGGAAGAAAGCCAGGGAGCTAAATCATGATATGAATCATTTATTCATTCATCTCTTCCTTCGACAAATATTCACGGAGGGTCTACTGTGTGCCTGGCCTGCTTTGATAGCCGGGACTGGCTCCATAACTAACACAGCTCAGTGCAACATGAAAACATGAGACTCACTGCTCAAAAATTATTAAGAAGTTCAAAATGAGGGCGACAGAGCACCGAGCCCAGTGCAAGGTCCTTCTGAACGTGGGGGCTCTGTGAGACTGCACAGGTCATGCATTTGGAAGCTGGGCTTACCTAGGGCTTTGGGATACAGAAATGAACAAATCCAAACAAAAATATCTGCCTTTGGGGACGTCCCATCCTCATGGAAGGAGATGGTCAATAAATGAAAAACAGAATGGATTAGTAAATTGTCTAAAGTCATAAAAAGACAATGAGTTTTATAGGAAAAAGAAATAGAAATAGGACAGAGTAAGAGAGGTCAGGAGGGGAGGGGACAAGGGGTCCGAGAGGAGGGGACAGGGTATTGGATTAAATTGGGTAGTTGGGTTAGGTCTGATGGAGATGGTGAGATTTGAGTAGAAATTTGGAGGATGTGAGGGAGTGAGCCCTCTTATTCTGGGAGAAGAGATGTACAGGTGAGGAAGCAGCCCGTGCAAAGGCCCTGTGGAAGAGATCTATTTGCCATGTTCAAAAAGCAGCAAAGAGGCCAGTGTAGCAACATCAACATAAGGAGGAGACTAGAAGGAAATAGAGGCCCCAAGAAGTCAGGGGATGGGGATGCATCACTCAGAGCTGGGTTTTACTCCTAGTGATTTGGGGACCACTGATGGGCTGTGAGCAGAGCAGTGAATGGTCAGACTTCCATATTAAAGAAGATCTCTCAGAAAGCTGTGTTGGGGCTGGACAGTTGGGAGACAAAGAGCCTAAAACAAGGGCTGGCAATTATTTTCTGGGAAGGGCCAAATAGTCAATATTTAGGCTTCATGGGACCACGTGGTCTCTGTCATAACTGTCCCATTCTGCTGCTATAGTTTGAAATCACACATATTCAATATGCAAATGGATGGGCATGCTGTGTTCCAACCAAACTTTGCAGATGCTGAAATTTGGGTTTCGTGTAATTATCATATGTCAAGAAATACTATTTTTCTTTTGTTTCTTTGCCCTAATCACTGAAAAATGTAAAAGCAATTCTTAATTCATGTCTGTACAAAAATAGGGCAGCAGGCCATATTTGGCCCATGGGCTGCAGTTTACTGACTCCTGCTCTTATGAAGTAAGCCAGGGGAGACCACGTACAAATAGCACCCAAGGAGGGAGGAGATTTTGGATATATTTTAGGGTGCAGCTGAGGTTTGGGGTCTGAGCAACCAGAAAGATAGATCTGAGATCCACCCAAGAGATCTCAAGAAGGAGAAGGCAGTAGGAAATGCCAGTTTGATGGAAAGGCAGGAGAGGATGACAATCACAATAGCTATTTATTGCTTATTTAACTGGCATTTAGTATGTACTCAGTTCTTTATGAATATTATTTGAATTAATCTTTACACAAACATATTTGGTAGATTTGACTCCATTTATATCTTAGCCCATTTTACAGATGTGGAAACTGAGTCTTAAAAGAGTGAAGTATCTGTCCAAGATCACCAGCTGGCAAGTTGCAGAGACAGGAGCCTGGGCTCCACAGTGTTATACAACCCACCCTGCTTTGGAAATCTTATTTGAGGCACGAAACTTTAAATTAGAAAGTAGCAGCCTTCCAAGGACCATATTTTTGTTTTGGCTTTAACCTCAATATTGGTTCAGGGGTGTATGTTTCAACAAGCCCCTCCCTTCTCTGTGCCTCAGTCTCTCCTGTCTTTTCAGTGTGTCTGCATGACCGGGGCCTTTCTTGGATTCCTTTCTGGTCTTTAACATTCGCTGACATCATGATTACTCAGTTCCCAGCCAGGCAACCTGGGCAGGGAAGGTCCAATAGCCTTAGGAAAGAGTTAATTCTCTGTGAAATTACTGGGGATTATTTATGTCTTTACACGGTGTTTTATATCTTTAAGTGCTTTCTGATCGCTTAGAAGCTAATCCCAGGTGGAGGCCAGAGGCCTACGAGAAAGCCCTTGTCAAGTCGAAGCTGGAATCTGAAGGCGCTGGCAGGTCTGAGGCAGGCGTCTGCTGGAAACACGGTCCTCCCCTGCCCACCTCTCACAGACTCCCTCTCCTGCACCCCAACAGCTGTCACCCAGTTACCTTGCCACCAGAGTCCAGCCTCAGTAGCAACTGGGCATGTGCCAAACACCCTGAGTGCGCCCAGCCAGGTGGAGAGATGGGTGAATACCAGCAAAATAACCCTTGCAGATGGTACACTCTGGTTGGGGATACGTAACTAACATATGAGCCTGGAATCAGCTTCTGGGAGCTGCTCATTGATGGCCCAATGCAACAGGCAGCCGCTGAGTCAGTCAGTCATTCCTATGGTACCACATGCTGAATGTGGTACTCTATGCCAAGCACTGGAGATATCCCATGGTGGACAGACACGAAGTTTCTGCCGGCATGGGACTTTCCACCTAGAAAAATCTGTGCTATGGGTGGGCAGAGGACACTGACAACGTCTTCCCCAAGAAAGGACCTGGGCTCAGTGTCGAAAGGATTCCCTCATGTACCAGCTCTTTCATTGAGCTCCTTTGATGCACCAGCCACTGTCCCAGGGTCTCTGCTCAGCTGGACAGCTGACAGTCACCAGGAGGGTGCCTGTTCTTAGGGAGCCTGATGGGAAAGACATTTACTAATTCATGGCCTTTCTGGAAAGAAATTGTGAAAGCAAACTGGAAATCGACTCAGCTAGAATATGTTGATAGAACCTCCATGATATCGGGGTCACTTTTACGGGTCGAGGGCACAGTAGCACGCAGGAAGTAATCAGGAGGCTGAATGGTCTGTGAGAAGGGGATGTCCAGTCCCACAGAGCCCCACACCTAGAATTGTCATTAATATATTCTCTCCCGGTGTCTACAGGCAAGTCTTCAACTCTCCAGGGCCTTAGTCTCTCTCTTGTCTGTAAAATAGAGAAGAGAATTTCTACCCCAAATGGGCCATTTGGATGAGAGAATTAAATAAAATGCCAAATGTGAGCAATAATAGTCACCGCAACAGTAAGAAAAGCTAATTAACATTAAGTACCTACTCTGCACCAGGCACTTGGTCATACATCCCATGAGCTATGTCACTGACTCCTCCCAGTCACCTTTCCAGGCAGAAACTTTTACCAATCCCATTTTGCAGATGAAGAAACTGAGCTTTAGCATGATAAATTATTTTCCCAAGTCACTCACTCAGTTAGCAGGGCTCAGAGCCAGTGTATGAACCGAACCCTGATGTAAGAATACTGCAAAAACCTTCAAGTCTTTAAAAAGTCCTTGTGCGTAAACTGCTCATGATCTTTTCTGGAGTTCAGTGAGTGTCACACCCGCTGTGTACATCTTCCAAATAATAGTAGTGATATTAATAATAACGATTGACAATAACAAACAATGATTGAACACTGACCACATGCCAGGTTCCATTCTAAGCACCTTGCACGCTTTAAGTCATTTAATTCTCACAACACCGGGGGGTAAGCAGTATGATTCTCTCCATTTCACCGATGAGGAGGTGGAGGCACAGAGAGGGGAAGGAAATGGCCCAATGACACACAGTTTGTAGGAGGTAGAACCAGGATCTGAACTCTGTCTGATGCCAGTAACCACATATCTAATTTCTCACAAGCCTGGGAGGTTCTATTATTACCCCATTGTACACAAGAGAAAATTATAGCTAAAGATTAAGCAACTGATCGAATATTCGGAGCTGAGTCTTTCCAATTCATGTTCTTTTAATAAGGAGGAGGAGGAGGGGGAGGAAGAGGAGCCCTGTTTTTTGTTAGTGCTCATATGTGCCAGACCCTGTTGCAGAGGCTTCCCACGCATCGTCTCGTTTGAATTTCAGAGCAAGCCAACACAGAGAAAACTGAGGCTCAGAGAAGTTCAGTAACTTGGCCAAGGTCACACTTTCCTATTTCCACTTCTGGACTAGTGGTCAGGCACTTATCCCTCAGGGTCTCCAAGAAAAGACTGTTGGACCAAGATGCCCCAGTTGGACAAGGTCTTGGCCAAACATTCGTCCCAAGGGCCCGGGAGAAGGAGCTGGTGGGCAGAGATGCCCCAATTCAATCCAGTTGAACTTCCATCCTGCCTTTGCAAGGACTCGGGGCTCAAGGGCAAAACACTGGCAAACTCCTGACGCTGGGGCAAGGACAAAAGAGAGCTAATTAAGATTGAAAGCAAGACAAGGACCCCGAGCACTGACTCATTTTACTTTAAAGACACCGGATAACCCTACATTCCACTTGTTTCTTTTCGGACATCCCTAATGACATCTTCAAGAGACCTGTGTTCACCAAAGTAAGACTTTCTTGCCCAAGTTGAAGAAAGACTCGCCCTGAGCAGGAGCCACTTACGGATGAACAAATGCGTGTATTAATATTAAACATCACATGATCCTCATACTCTTGGTTATTAATTTCCAGTGTCTTAGGTGCTCTGGGACCCACATTATTTTTATGGGCATCTGAAAGACACATTATCATGGCGAACTGCTAGGCTGAGAAGATGAACTGTGGGTTTATCCAGTCGCCAAATTATCACATTTGTCCTTAAGATAATTTCCCATTCCTTCCTTCTTTTATTCATTCTCATGACTTATTCCTCGACCCCTGTTCTATGAGCTTTCTGTGCAAGGATCATTTTGTAAAAAAAAAAAAAAAAAAAGGTAATATTTTATTTCTCAGCCTTCCCCGCAGCTATTAGCTTTTGGGTAGCTTCATTCTGGCCAATGAGATACAAATAGATATCTGATCAAAAGGGACACTTTCCATGAAATTTAGGTATGAAAAAGTCCGGTGACTGTGACGTTGACTCAAGGCTCTTATTCTCCCTCTGCTGAAACACAAAGGCCCATTGCTCATTCTACAAGCTGTTCTTTGACATTCTTCAGAAGAACATCTCAAGCTGCTCAGGGAGGGTGGCGTCCCTGAGAAATGGACATGCTGGAAAACTCACTTTTCCGGAGCATGAGTGGAAGGCAATTATTTAGATTATAAAAAAGTCCTTCCCAAAGAATTCTGTGCAAATTTCCCTTAATTAGAAAACCCCCTTCCCCTCGTCTTATAAATTTAGTCACTGATTCATTCATCAAACATTTATCAAGCCTCTACTTCACACCAGGAATTGTTACAGGTGCCATAGTCAGCACCATGAACAAGACAGATAAAACGCCTACCCTGGTGGGGTTTATATCCCAATGAGGGTGCGGCGGTGGGGGGGACAGTGAATGTGGTAGACTGAGAAACTGCCCTCCAAAAGAGATCCCCTTCTTAATCCTTGGAACCTGTGAATGTTGTCTTACATGGTTAAAAAAAAAAAAAAAGGTCTGTGCAGATGTGTTGAAGTTACAGAACTTGAAACGGAGCTTGTCCTAAACACATTAATTACAAGAGGGAAGCAAAGAGAGATTTGAAGACACTGCATTCAAGATTAGAGTGATGCTCACATAAGCCAAGGAGAAGCTGGAAGAGATGAGAAGCTGATGCCCCCCGCGAAGCCCCCAGAGGGTATACGGCCCTGCCAACCTCCTCGACTTTGGCACAGTGATACGAATTTCAGACCTCCAACTTCTAGAACTGGGAGAGAATACATTTCTGTTGTTTTAAGCCACCAAATTTTTTTGTCGTTTTTTATAGGAAGTGAATACAGATAATTGTACAAACCTCATATATAAACAGCACTGTGTCAGGTGCTGTTTAAATAGGATCGGATGTGCACGTGTCTTTCCGGAAGCATCGCCTGTGTAAGTACAGTGGAAAGTCCAGCGACCGGGAAAGGCTCGACTCCCCGGCCCCACGCTCATTCACTCCTCGCTGACACCATCCTAAGGCCACCTGGAGCCTTGATGGGGCCTTCTGCCTGCATCCTGTTTAAGCCTGGTGACTTCCCCCACCTCTTAGAAGCTTCCCCTCCAGCTGGTCCTGCTCTCCCCGCACCTGCAGAGGGGAGCACGTGTCAGCCATTAGCCTCCCTTCGCGCCACCGCTTCGTGTCACTCATTGTTCCCGAGTTGGCAACTGCTCTGCAGAAATGACCCCATTTGGAAATGTGTGGGGGTGTCTGAGCAAAAGATCTACACAGCCCTCCTCTGGGGGAAAAAATAACAATTATCACAGCTCCCTTTTCTCAAGCACCTATTTTGTGCCGTGGTTCCATCTCCTTGCTGCTCAGGATGCGGCCTGTGCATCGGCCGTATCGACATCCGCAGCCGCTGGGAGCTGAGAAAGGCAGCGCCTCGTTCCCCGCTCCAGATGTGGCAATTCTAGGCTGCATTTCTGCAAGATCCCCAGGCGACTCAGCGCTAGTGAGAGGAAGAGCTTTCCCAAACCGCCACAAGAGAGGAGGCCAGAGACGGGGCGCCTACTGCCCTGGTTGCATTTATCAGGGTGATTGATAGTTCTGATTTATGTGGCTGCGTGGAGCTCACAGCATTACTGCCAGGGCCAAGGACATCTCCGTTTTGATCATTTTCCATGTCTTGATCACTGGTGGTCTTTGCTGTCCCCAGGATCCACTTCCACCTTTTCCAGTAACTGCCCCTTATTTTGGGATCTAGGCAGGTCCACCCCTAACACTGGGAGTCTCAGGGTGAGAAGGCCGTGAGAATGCACCTTGCAGACCTCTAAGTACAGGAAGTGAAATTGACCGAGGACCCCAGCACTGCACTCTGACATCCAGCACTGTTGTGCTCAGGGGAGGCCTCATTCCCTGCAGGCTGCCCCAGGCCAATGACTGACAATGGCAGGGGCACTAAGGCAGGTCTGTTCCTGGGACACAGGGGACTTCATTGATGGTGGACTTCATGTTGAGGATTCCCTTCCTCCCCCCATGGTCTTGCTGAACTTCTGTAGACTGCACGATGAGACCGTCTGGGACACTTGCACCCAGCCTTCCCTCCCTCTCCCCTCACTCCGGGTCAGACCTGCATCCCAGTCCGATGGCTCTCCTAGCCTTCCCTGTCTCCCTATTTCCTCCCATAGGTATTTCTCTTAATAAAACATTTGCTTGTACTTTAGCTGGGTGTGGTGGTGCATGCCTGTAGTCCCAGCTACTGAAAAGGCTGAGACAGGAGGATCGCTAGAGCCCAGGAGTTTGAGGTTGCAGTGAGCTATGATGATGCCGCGGCACTCTAACCCGGGCAACAGAGTAAGACCTTGTCTCAAAAACAAAAACAAAAAAAAAGAAATGAAATACCACTACATACCTACTAGAAAGGCTAAAATTAAAAGGAAAATGAAAAGAAACTGGCGGTATCGAGTGCTGGCAGGGACATGGAACAACTAGAACTTTCATACACAGCAGGTAAGAATGCAAAATGGTACAGCCACGTTAGAAAACAGTTCAACAGTTTATTATGTAAGTGAACCTACTCTTAACCACGTCTCTCAGCAATACTATTCCAAGGTATCAACCCAAGAGAAACAAAACGTACATCCACAAGAAGACCTGTATATGAAATGTTCACAGCAGCATCGTTCATAATCGCCACAAACTGCAAATGGCCCAAATATCCCTCAACTGATGAATGGACAGACCAAATGTGGCACATTCATACAGTGGAATATTATTCGGCAATACACAGCAGCAAACTAGGATACACATAACAACACGGGTGAATGCAAAAGCATCACGCAAAGTGAAAGAGGCCAGGCACAGCATGAGTCCCTTATCTGACATTCCAGACACGGCAAAACTGTAGGGACAGAAATCAGACCAGCAGTTGCCAGAGACTGGTGTGGGGGAAGAAGCAAGAAGGAACTTTTCAGGGTGACAGAAGTGTTCTATATCTTGATTGCGGTGGTGGTTACGTGACCATAAATCTTCATCACAACTCACTGAACTGTATGTTGAAAAGGGTGTACTGTATTTCACTAGACATAAATTATACCTCAATAAACCTGACTTAAAATATATACACATACCAAATGAAGCCCAGTGCTTACATGGGTTCTAAACCTTTTACCTACATTAACTCTTTTAACCTATATAACAACCCTAGAAGGTATGAGCTATTTTATCACCACTTTTCAGATGAAGAAACAGAGGCACAGAGAGGTTGAGTTACCTGCCAAAGGTCACCCAGAAAGTAAGTGGTGGACCTGGGACTCGAACCCAAAAACCGTGGATCCAGATCCCATGTTCATCACCCTGGCACCTTGCTTTTCGAGTCGGGGCACAGTTGCTAAATCATTTGCTGCATTCACTGTCAAGGTCAGCAAAGGGAGAATGGGAATAAACAGGATTTAGAAAAATACTTTGTTCCACCCCCCAAAGAGGCTGATTTCCCCTTAGTTACTGCTCCAATTCTTCTGGCTAATTCTTCAATGCCAGCCAACTCCCTCTGGGCCCCTAACTCAAAAACAAACAAGATTCTGCGAGAGAAAATGACTGCTTCCTAAAAGCACTCCACGGATTTCCCCGACACATCTTGTCGGCTCAGAATGCCCGTGACAGCTTCTCCTGAAATATTTTCCAGGTGAGCTCTCTGGCTGCCCCAGCCAGCCTTGCCACAGATTACCCCTGATCCCACATGGCTGGAACCGCCTGTTGACAAGGCTTCTCACTCTTTCGAGGCCTGGACCTGACCTTCTTCACTTTGTTAGATCAAATGCAGAGGGAGGTGCTTAAGGAGGGTCACTGAATGGTGTTAAAAGCCGATTTCTCCTCCTCTTAACAAGGCAGCGCACTGGAAGGTGGTGATCGGAGGGGAAAACTGGGAGGCAACATTCCTGCAGGTGCCATCTCCACGTGGTGGGCCTGGAGCAGGGGGAGTTCCAACAGCAGGCAAAACGTCAGCCCAGGGCTGGCCCACTCGGGCTCTGGGCCCAATGCATGCATGGGAGCATTGGATATACATGGCCACGTCTGGCTTCAAACTCTGGAGCTTGGTGAAGGGTTGCAAATGTCTGTGCTAAAATGTTCCTCCCAGTTCGGCTGGAAAGATTTGCCAGACTCCACACAAAGGCTCTCCCAGGAAACAGTTGGAATACAGCATCCATGGGCCCTCAAAAGTGGCAGGAGGAAGAACATTTGCCGAAACGGGAAATGGTGACAATCTGGCAAGGAGATTTTTTTTTATCTGCCACAGGGTCTGTCTACTGTAAGTCTGTTAAAGCAGGATTTAAGCCCAAGGGTATGAAGGAGTTGGGCATCACAGTCTGAATGCCATTTTGAACTTGCCCATTCCCAAACCTCTTTGTCATGCCTCTCTTTCTACTTTCTTCTTCTCACCATCAGAGCCGACTGGTTTCATTTTAAGGGCCACCTCTCATTGATTGGTTGTGACTGTTGTGCATGTGACTGCACATGCACAGTGACTGTTGTGACTGTTGTGCATCTATGACTCTGAGTCATAGATAGATTCAGTGAGAAAGAGTGTTGTGATTGATTAGTGATGTCTGCCATGGGCGAGGCAATGGTGAATTACAACAAGCATGTCACGTATTTTCCGTCCGTTATATACAAAAAGGATATGTGGATAGGAGGAAGACACCAAGGGAAAAAAAAATGCCAAAAATAAATGGAGTTTGCTTCACTAAAAACCACCAGACAACTTTTAGAACCTGTGTATGAGAAGCAGAGCTCCAGCTGCTGACTTCAGCGCCATCCCAGTGAGTCCGCAAAACACTCACCATTTGCAAAGCATAAAGCACACAGTTTTCTGAGAAGGACACAGTTCCTTCTGCATCAAGGTGTCATCACTATGCTCTATGACCTGCTACCCCAGCCACAATTGATTGGTTAAATCAGGGGTTGGAAACTACAGGCCACATGCACCTGTCATTGTAAAAAAAAAAAAAGCTTTTATCTGTACACAGCAACAATTACTTGCTTCTGTATTGTCTGTGGCTGCTTTTGTGCTCCAGGGATGGAACCGAGTAGTTATGACAGAGACTGTATGGCCTGCAAAGCCTAAAATTTTTATTCTCTGGCCCTTTCCATAAGTTTGCTGACCCTTGGATTAAAGAATTGCCAATCAGTGTGAAAGCAATAGAGAACAGAAGTCAGCCATCTGTGAGGTGTCTTGGAGATGGTCTCTGTCCCATAATGGCACACTGTATATTGGCTGGTGACAAATTATTTCGATCATCAGAGTCTCCTCCCTCCCCACCACTCTGAATAGGAGATGCAGGGGAAACGGAGGCCACTAGAACTATTGCTGGATCCAGAATAGAAACGAATCATTAGCAAAGTTTTCCACAAGACTCGCTCTATATGTCCTGGTCTTGGAAACGTTGGGATACAAATAAATCTATGGCTGCTCAATCCCCTATGCTTCCACACTTTCCTGCATTTCTTTAAAACAAACCTCCACAACCCAAGGATGGGAGAGACAGGAGATTTCACTTCTATGCCACCTCTGGTAGCGCTTGCCTAGTCCAATGTCTGCAAACACAAGCCTGGACAGGACTGCAAAGGAAAGAGTACCATGATAGATTAGTGATGTCTGCCACGGGCAGTGGAAAGAAAGACAGCAATGTGTGTGCGTATGTGTAACGGCAAGGGCTTTAAGTGAATCTGCTGTGTCTCTTCCTTGCTACCTAAGAGTCTAACACTACGTCCACCCTATTGCCGCTTTCTCTCACCTTCTTTGGAAGTTAGAGTTTAAAACATTCACTCTGTTCTTGATGCATCTTCGTGCAGTTTTCTCCTGAGAGTTTCATATATGATTTTTACTTCCTTGGTCAAATTACAAACATCTCAAAAAAACATGCTATTTCTCTTATTTTTAAAAGACTCCTAGCAGCAGCCACCATAATAAGTACATAGTACTCATGGAAGGGATCCACAAAGCCTCGAATTTTGGGACTGAATGTATCCCCTTTCCACCTAGAAACCTGATTCTCCATTTATTCATACCAACTTTGAGGAACACTTTCCTTCTAGCTAATCTAAAAAAAATTTTAATGACTCAACCTCCTTTACTGTCGTACAATGCAATGGATAGCCTATGCCCCACATGTCCAGCTGGCTTGGCTGGGGGCCACATGACTGCAGAGTCACCCTTTGTCAGGGTGAAATGACTATCTATGAGCGGGTGGACTTACCATTTGTTTCCAAGTCCTAACCCTGACCCATGCCTGCTTCCTTCCTGAACTCGTGCCACCACTAAGCTTACCTCACTGTCCAAGCCATCCCCCCCCGCCCCCCGCTTAGTGGCCTTTCTCTCTAAAATATGGCTTACAGAAAGCCTCCATAGGACAAAGGCTCACGTTGGCTGGTGAAAATCTTTCCCAGTCTCCTTGGCATCGCCAGCCTCCACATACAAATAAGGTTACATTAACCTAAACACCCACAGGTGTCTGGCCCGTCGCCCCTACCTATGAAACTGCAGAGGCTCAGAATCATTCCCTCTTCCCTGCCACCGTCTTTCCCAGCTACTGCTCAGAGCATCTAAGGGAAGCCTCATGTGTTAAGTTTTCTGGTGCGATGGGTACACCTGTAGTCCCAGCAACTAAGGAAGCTGAGACAAGAGGATCGCTTAAGTCCAGAAGTTGAAGACCAGCCTGGGCAACATAGCGAGATTTCATCTTTAAAAAAAAATTTAAAAATTAGCTGGGCACAGTGAATCACGCCTGTAGTCCCTCCATAGTTCCAGCTACTCGGGAGGCTGAGGCAGGAGGATCGCTTGAGCCCAGGAGTTCAAGGCTGCAGTGAACTATGATAGCACCACTGCACTCCAGCCTACTGGGTGACAGAGTAGGTGACAATTTATTCATGATCTTCTCTGTGTGTCTTTTGTCACCTGGGCCCTAAAGCAGAACTGCTTTCGCCGAGTGTTATCAAAATCTCCATGACAAGAGTCGCTTTCCAATTTCCCCCAACTCTCCTTCTACAGAGAGGGAACGCAATGTATTAACACTTCTATGAGGAAGGCGGTCTAGAAGAATGGTTCAGTGAAGGATTTTGAGCTGTACGGAGCTGGATTTGAATCGAGATTTCCACTATTTACTTGACACTTAGACATGTTAATTAAACTCTCCAAGCCTCAGTGTTCATAGGTCTAAAATGGGATATTAAGATGGTAATCACTAACCTATAAAATTGTGTAGTTGTCTTTGTTTCACAGGGTTATTGTAACAAATAACCACATGCTGGGTGGCTTAAAATAATAAAAATGTATTCTCTCGCAGTTCTGGAGGCCAGAAGTCTGAACCAAGGTGTCAGTAGGGTTGGTTCCTTCTGAGGACCTTGAGGGAGTACCTGCCCCACCCTTTTCTCCTACTTTCTGATGGCTGCCAGCAATCCTTGCCATTCCCTTGGTTTATAGACACATCCATCACTCCAATCTCTGCCTCCATTTTCATATCACCTTCTCCTCTGTGTGTGTCTCTTACAAGGACACCTGTCCTTTAGGGCCCACCTAGATGATCTAGTATGCTCTCACCTTGATATCCATAACTCAACGACATCTGCAAAGACCCTTCTTCCAAATAAGTTCATGGTCACAGGTTCCAAATGTTAGGATGTGAACATACACGTCTTCCTGGGGGGCCTGCAGTTGAACCTACTACAGTAGGATTATGACAGATGGTGTACATATTATGCATAGCACAGTGTCTGGCATTGCAATAAATAGTTTTGTTATTATCATCCTTTAAAGGGTCTAAGCTGGGCTCTAGACTGGGAAAGAAGTATCTTTTATCCTCTTCATTTCCCATGTCTGTCTCTATCTTGGTTTGAAATCCACCAAGATTTCAAGATTGTTGAGCCCCAAACAAAGACTTGGATACAGGTAGTTTTATTGGTGGTGGGGTGGGGCAGGGGTGAGGGCTGGAGTGGGGAGGTGGGGGCAATCTCAGGACTCAGGGACAAGGGAATGGACATAGTGAGATAAGAAAGAAGGAAAGGCCAATACAAGTAGCTGCTGTAGACAATGGGATTTCAATTCCATTGGAACCTCTGAGGAGTGCACAGAATACATCCCAGAAATGTCCCTTCGATGCATCAAGGTGGGGCATTTATTCCCTAGCTCCTGCCTCCCACGGATTGAGGGCTGCCCCCAGGGACTGCTGCCTGAGCAATCTCCTGCAGCTTTGAAGAGACCATGGTGCTCACCTGGGTGGGATACTGTCCATCTGCATCTGAACCCCAAGGAGCTCTCCACTGCAGCTGCGGCTGCATGCAGAGGTGAGCCGAGGGAACATGACAAGGGACACCTGAAATCTGTTTAATGCCTCACTAGCAGCCAATGCATACATATCTTGCATGATAGACTTACATTTTTCATGCTTTTATAGGTTGAATTGTGTTCTCCACAAAGATGTGTTGAAGTCCTAACTCCTTTACATGTGAATGTGACTTAGGGTCTTTGCAGGTGGAACAAGTTAAGATAAGGCATTAGGATGGGCCCTGGTCCAATATTACTGGTATCCTTGTAAGAGGAGAAAAGGCAAAGACTGACAAGCACAGAGGAAAGACAATGTGAAAACACACAGAACCATGTGACGAGATTGGAGTGATGTGTATGTAAACCAAGGAACACCAAGGATTGCCGGCAACCAGTAGACGTTAAGAGAGAGACACGGAACACATTCTCCCCTGGCGCCTTCAGAGAGAGCACAGCCCTGCTGACACCTCGATGTGGGACTTCCAGCCTCCAGACCAGTAAGAGAACAGATTTCTGTTGTTTTAAGCCATCCAGTGGCGGTTAGCTATGGCAGCCCTAGCAAATGAAGAAACATGCTCATTAATGCATTCCAGTGGTGCCAGGGTGTGTTTTAGGGGATGGAAAGAACTCCCAGGTTCATTACTTAAACCAGTCTTTGACACTCGTTGTGGCTCAAAGAGAAGCCCACTGCCCATAGGAGTGTTAAGGGAGGATCTGAGTTGGAAATGTGTGTCCCCTTCCAAATTGCTATGCAGCTAACCCACGCCCATCCGCCAGTATCCTCCATCCCCTCCCCTACCTGGGCTCTACACCCAACATTCCCGAGAATGAGGTCTTGACCAACTCAGGCACCATCTTTTGAAAGACTGAGTTCTCCACCTGCCAGGTGCAAGCACACCCACTTGCACTTCTTCAAACCATGTGCTATTCGGCCTCCCCTTCCATCACTGCAGCGGGCTGCACTTTGGACCCCCCCATGCTAGAACTGGACGGTGCACGGGCCGTTGGGACAATCAAAGCTCATCCTCCCCACTTGACTCTTAGAGAAATTGAGTTGGAACTTTATCACCTGCAACCCCAGGCCTGGGTCCTGCGCCAAGGGCTTTTTTTCCCAATCTATCTGTCCATTCTGACCTTGATCACATTCTCTTTTTAGGGGGAGGCTGGGCCCCTAGGGTCTTCATACCACCTCTTCTGCTTGTGCCTATATTGACTGTACCCTCAAAGATTCCATCCTGGATGTAGGCAAGAAATTCCCACCAATGCCAAGGGACTAATGAGAGCCATAGTATTTTCTCCAGAAACGCAGGGGTCGGCACCTTTCGTTGGGGATGAATTACAGACTCATCTTCAGTGTGTGTTTCCCACAGTTCCTCCTGCTGTGCTGAGTGTGCCCAAGACAGTTGATACTTTACCTCAAACTCAGTGTAGAAATGCACAGAAGCTTGAGAACATGAAATAGGAGATAAGAGCACAGAGGACGGGGGGAGCGGAGGGGAGAAGAGGAGGAAAGAAATCTTTAAGATCACATAGAAAACTCCATTTAACTGCTGGTTCAATTCCAGGCTTTGAAATGCAAAGAATGACATGTTCCTATAATGTTGTATAGACCCGTGGTCTACGATGTCATAAACAAGCACATCAGACACATCATTTCATGATTACATCCCGATTTAGTTATTTGTGTTAATGCAGCTAAAGGGATGCCCTGAATAGTGAAATCTGGATAATTTCCAAAGGTGTTGCATCCAATTGCTTTGGCCTTGTCCCTCCTCCAAAATGTATGATCACTCCCTGATACTACCAGAGGACTGTTATTGCAGACTGGCATTTCACCTCCTTCTAATGATTCCGTCCACTTTTCCCAAATAGAGAAATATTCCCCAAGTAGGAAGAAGAGATGGATGTGCCAGGCATGGTGGCACTCACCTGTGGTCCAAGCTACTCAGGAGGCTTGCTTGAGCCCAAGAGTTCAAGACCAGGCCTGGGCAACATAGTGAGATCCCTATCTCAAAAATATATATTAAAAAATTATAAAAGAATAGACTATAGCCTATCCCCACCTACACTAAAACACACAAAAGAATCCTTGCTTTCATGGTGCATGCCTGGGTCATTTCTGCAGGTAATTCATTACAAAGCCTGGTTTGGGGGCATGAACTGTGTACTTCTAGGTGTATATATGCTAGTTACTGCTGTGTAACAAACTAACCCACAATTTGGTGGCTTAAAGCAGCAACCGTTTATTACTTGGGTCTACAAGTTGTCTAGTTCTGTTGATGTGGGCCAGGCACAGCTGTCTCACTCATGCATCTGTGGTCAGGGGGCTGCCTGGTTTAGAATGTTCTCAGGTACGATGACTCACACCCTTTCAGCAGGGGGTGTTATCACGGTGGTGACTAGCAAAACCAAAAATATCACTTTTACAGTCTCTATCTGCATTGGGTTTGACACTACCTCATTGTCCAAAAAAGGTCACATGGTTGAGCCACAAACAGCAAGGAGGGTTCAGACCAAAGGGTCTGAACATACAGAGGCATGAAAATTAAAGCCATTTATCCAACCAGTTTACCAGAAACTGCACAGGTGGCTACTTAACAATTATATGCTAGCTTCCACAGAAAACAAAATGGAGAATTTGGAAGATTATCTGATCATCCTCTTGGTCAGTGGTCAGCCGACTTTTTAGGAAAGAGCTAGGTAGTAAATTTTAAGGCTTGCAGGACATGCATTCCCTGTCACAGCTGCTCAAATCTGCCACCATAGCAGGAAAGCAGCCATTAGGATGCGTACACGAATAAGTATGGCTGTGTTCCAACAAAACTTTATTTGCAAAAACAGAGGGCTGGCCCAAGAGCTTGGTCATCTTTCAGGCAACTGACATTTGCCAAGACCCTACTATATGCCAGGCACTGTGGGTGTGAAGATGAGAAAGACCTGTCCTAACGGGCTTTCAGTCTAATATGGAGACTGGCACATTGTCAGAGATGAATAAATACGCGCTGAATTAACATTAACAAGAAGACAGATAATAAGGACGTACAGCGGAAAGAAGTCTAGAAAGTACGCAAGGGACGGGATGAAACCATGAGAGGCTTCCTCGAAGGGGTTAAGAAAGACTTTCTAGGCATTCTCACAGGCACACCTGGGGTGGAGTTGGGAACTCAAGGCTGAGGGAACAGAGAGATTAGAGACAAGAGGATGAAAAAGAGCTTGGCAAGTATTTAGGTGGCGCTTGGACCATGGAGTGTTTGACTTCGGTTTCATTTTAAAGCCTGAATCGTCCAAAGGTCCCAATTTCCTCAATACTTAGGGAATACCCAGTGCTAGGGTGCATAGAGGATGATCTGATCAGCAATCAGCAGGACCAGGCTCCAATTCCCACTGTCCTCTCCATGCCTCAGTTTCCCTATCTGTAAAATGGGGGGAATAATGTCTGTCTGGTAGAGTTACTGTGAGCATTCAGGTATCTATAACGTGCCTAAACACGGTGACCCGCTCCAGGTAAGCACTCAGAAATGCTATCGAGCTATCGGCATCCTCTTCACTATTATTGATCATTATTATCACCCTCATTAACTCTTCCCTGTATCCGAGTCCTCCCTGGAACTCTCTTCCCCAAACGCTCATCAGAGATGAACCCGGAACAAGCCCCCACCCCCTCGGCGTGCTGTTTGTAGGGGTGGGTGTGCGTGGGGTGGGGGCTGTCCGAGCCTCTCTTGTGGGCACAGCCATTGCGGGTGAGGCCAAGAGGGAAACGACGGCCTGGATAGGGCTGGAGACAGGCGGCGGCGGAGGCTGAGAGCTTCTTGCCAACAAAACAAAAGTTGCCTTTCATCCGATCCAGTGCTCCCGAAGAGGAGTCACTTCCTCCTGCCCGGGCGTTTATGAAAGCCGACAGCAGAGGCGAGAAAACAGCCAGCGCTCTCTGCGCGTGATAAAACCATTACAATCAATTTAGGCAGCTCGCGGGCGCGCAGACAGACTCTGTGTCGACTGGATTCTGTTACCGGCG
>NW_012154285.1:9193417-9209038 GCF_000956105.1 Propithecus coquereli
GCGAGGGGGGCCTTCTGGGAGGCTGGAGCATTTGGCCTTCCGCGGATGGGGCCCCATTAGGGCTGCAGGCTGGCGCCACTGCTGCGGGGGCTTGCTACCAAATGAAAGTGTCATCCAACTGGAAGGTGGGGGGGGCTACCCGTGTTAGCTTAACTCCTGCGGTCTGGCAGACTAATTGCTCACGGTGGAAACACGCCTCAAAGTGCTTTGGCCTCGTCAATAATAGGGTATTAGATGCCTTCCATTCCTCGGTGCATTGATCTGTTTCCTCCCCAGGCCGGCTCCTGGCTCCGCTCCCTGACATGCCCCCACCGGAGCTGCCCTGGCTCCTACCTCTGATGACTCTTCTTCCCTTTTTTTTTTTTTTTTTAAAGTGTTTTCTAAGCGTGTGTTTAGCATGAGTGGTGCCTAAGTGCTAATTGTTACACCACAGATTGATTGGCGACGAGATGGCTTGCCAAGTTCCTACAGTCTCCTGGGGTGGGGGGGCAGGCGAGGAGGGAGGAAGGACCGGGAGGGCTCGAGGGTGGGGGTGGCCGCCTTGTTGGAGGGAGCAGGCGGGAGAAGAGGGGAATCCTTGATGCTTCCCAGTCTCCTCTCTATCCGTGTCATTCTGGGTTGAAAATTCGTCCCCACTGCTGGGGAGATGGGGGTGGGGGGGCAACATCTACTGGTATTTTATTATTACTTTCTGCTTTGAGAAAGTGGGAAAGATGTCTCTGCTAGTGCTGGAGAATCCCTGGACCAGGCTGCAGCTGATGGAATTGAACAGGGAGGGTAAGTCCCAAGGCCAAGTTTCCTTAAGTCCTGTGCAGGGAGCACACTGCTTCAGCCATGGAGTCCTCCTGACAACCCCCAACTTGGGTCCAGGTTCGGGGTCGCCGGTATGTGCTCTGAGGAACTTGTACTTAGTCCGTTACCCTTCATTTAATTAACTGGCTCTTCTTACTGACCTGTGTGTTTCATGATGGCAGGGCCCTAACACAGAACCTATCAAGTCATGTTACCCCCAAAACATTTCTTCTCATCCGTCCACACCACAGGGTGTTGAGGTCTTCTGAGAATGGGGACAGCTGAGCGTGTCAAGATTCCTAAAAGACACAGACAGCAAACGGGACCCATTTGACACCTAAAATCCCTCCAAAAGACAACACTACGTGCTTCCTTATAAGGGATAGAACCTTAGTCTTGGCAACTAATGCCCCAAAACATTCCCACCTGACAGGTGAGCCTAAAAATTCCGGGTGTGTGCCTACTTAAAATGAGACAGCACGGAGTCTATTAATCCAATTGTGAAATCCAACCAGTTTTGGAGAGCAGCTTCTGACCTGCTTCCAAACTCCGTCTTCCAGGTGGGCAGTGAGGGGAAGAGGAGACACAGGTGTGAGGTGCACTTTGAAAGTAAACAGCCTGGGTCCCCACCTCTCGTCCATTCGGCAACATTGGCCAAGACACTTCACCTCTTAGTGCCTCAGTTTGCTGACTTGTACAACAGCGATAATGACAATGCCTGACCCATACTGGGGTTGTGAGTGCAAAATGGAAGGCCATCTGGTGAGTAATAAACATTCCATCAGCGGTGGCTATTACAATTACTGCTTTGTAGTCTCCTTTCTTTGTTCTGGAATACTCAGCACTGTATATTCTTGCTCCTCAAAGTATGCTCCATGGAGCAGCAGGCTTCGCTTGCCTGGGACCTTCTTGGAACTGCAGAATCTCACATCCTGCCCCAGCCCTACTGAAGGAAATCTGTATTTTCATATGGTCTCCCAGGAGATTTGGGTGCACACTGAAGTTTGAGAAGAACTCACTTATACCAACCCAGAGCCCCTCCTCCCCAACCAGGAGCAGGGCAGATGCACAGCTTGTATTTATACTTCTTAGAACAAGCATGACATGTAATAGCTACCCTGAGTGAGAGAACCTCACTTGCTTTACAGTGGACATGCTCGTAAGCCTCTGGTTGGACTTTTACCATTTGGCTGACCAAGGACTATGGACATCTAAGGCCTGGTTTTGCAGCTTTCTCTAGGGACAAGTATTCTCAGGGTTGTGCTTGCTTCTGGGATATGACAGCTCTGGACAATTCTCCCTGAAAATACCCAGCAAGATCATAGTTTAATCTCAACCTTCAGCTGATGGAGTATCCAGGGAGGCAGTAGAATAGGATGGTTTAGGATGTTGATCATGGGAACAGCCCCAGCTCCAAATGAAGAGAACAGCTTGTGGGACATAAATCCCTTAATCCACATCTCTCTATCCATCCTGTGCCTGCCCCAGGACCTTTGCACATGCAGCTTCTCCTTAGAATGCTTTTGTCTCCAATTACCTCTGTCTCATTACTCAAATTTGACCCAAATATTACCTCCACAGAGACACCCAAGCCCTGACCTCTTTAAGCAGTCATTCTCTATCTCATTACCCTATTTCTTCTTCTTTAGCAATTACCAGTGCAAGAAATTACCTCATTTGTTTATGTATTCCTAATCTGTTTCCATTCAGCCACCAAACAGTACACAGCTCCTTGAGGACAGTGGCTCTGTCTGTGTTACCACAGTGCCTAGAACAGCAGATAGCACATAGTAGGTGCTCCAAAAATAATTGTTAACTGACTGCCTCAAATTCTTCATCTGTGAACTGAAGATAACATGGTGTCTCGTGCTCACAATGGAAGTGAAATGATCATGCAAAGCTCTTAGATCAATAACTTATACCTAGTTAGTGATCGATAAATAGAAGGGGTTATTTATAGCAGCAATAGTGGTATAATTTAATCCTGAAAACAAACCCAAAGAGATCTTCACTCTATCCTTGACATAAATACTACTACTATTACTCCTACTGCTACCACTAATAATAATCTAACAAGACAGTTGCAACTGTGAAAGCCCATTCGCATCTCAAACTAGTGTTTTGGTTTCTATACAAGCTTGATTGGGGACCTAAGTTCAAATATATAGGGATGTGAATTCCAGAGTCCAGTACTAAATAAATAGTTGGTGAATGAAGAAATGAATAATAATTTTCCAACTGCCTGTCCTTTGGCAAGCTACTACGTCTGTGTGAGCCTCAGTTTCCTCATCATGAGACTTGGGGTAATAACATCTGTTTCGTGGAGGTGTGGTGAAGAGTACAGAGAGAGAATGTGTGTGAAAGCAGCGGTCCTGGGATATAGAATTCCTTTGGCAGATGTTGCCTGTTCTAATTTTGTTCTCTCTACAGCCCCTGTGTTGGAGCCATACTTAGAAGTATTTGCCTCATTTTATAGGCGAGCGGATGATGTTCAGAGAGGTCTGAGAGCTTGTCCAAGTTTCTCTCTCTCTCTCTCTCTCGCATACACGCACTCTTCTCAATCAGGCAAGTGAGGATGAAAACTCACATTTTCTGATTCAACATCATCTTCACTAGAACAGACAGCAAGACTCTAACCCAGTTCCAACTTTTAGCTCTGAATTTCCTAAGTCTATTGCAGTAACATCAGTTAGCATCACAGGGAATCTTGTACGTCATTTTAAGACCTATAAACAATTAATGGAACAATAGTCATTGTCTGGGAAGGGTTGCCAATCACATCCGGTAGTCCTACAGTATATGCTGTAGGAGTCTTTTACAGGTTGGCTTAGCTCCTTTGTTTTCAGATGATTTCTTTAGCTTTAGTGCTGTTGGGTCATGCAAATACTTACTTACATGAAGCCACAAATGATGATGATAATGGCAAAATGATGATGATGATAGCTAATATTTTTGAGCAGTCACTATATGCCAGAAACTCTATGTAACATTCTAGATGCATTTTCTCACTTAACTCTCAGAGTAACCCCATAATGTAAGTATCATTTCTGTCTCCCTTTTACTGATGAGGAAGCTGATTGTCTGAGAAGGAAAGTTGTATTCTCAAAGTCACATAATCAGTAACTGGTCAGCCCTAGACATGAAGCCAGACCCAAGTTGACGTGGTGACCTCTGATCATGTCCAGTGGAAACTTCTGAAGACTCTCAGGGGACCCCTGGGTCCTAAGGAACCCAGTTTGAGAAGCACCAGCCTTAGTCCTTTCTAAATCCAAGAATGTGTAATTTTAGATTGTTGGATGTTTGAGACTCATCATCGTCTCTGGTGCTCACTGTGAAATCTGAAAGAGGAAATAAAGAACCAACCAAGGGAGAAACAAGAATACAAACCCTGTTGGTATTTCTTCTTCAGTACCCCTTTGGCCACTAGCCCCCCATTGCAGGCGGGGTGCATTTTGGTGACAATTCCTGGGTTCAAAGCCCAACTCCACTGCCCTAATTGCTGTATGACCTTGGGTAAGTACCTTGATGTCTCTTAGCCTCACCTTCCCCATCTGAAAAATGGAGATAATAAGAATATCAACCCCACCAAGTTGTTGGATTAAATGAGAGCGCTCATTTAATTGTTAACTCACTGCCTGGCTTATGATAAGAACTCCAAAAAAGCTACATGAGTGAGAGATTATCTCTTTACTCTATGGCTGACAAGGTAAAAGATAGCTCTTTCTGAACTTTTCTTTAGTATCTAAAATGTGTAACTATACCAATGCTTTAGATAATTTGCCAATAGCTGAATGCCTTTTTTCCAAATTAAATCTTAAACAGAGATCAATAAAAAAGAAAGACAAGGTAGAGGGCGCTCTATGTGAAGTAGTGGCCCCTCCATTAGTAACCCCTTTGGCACAACACAGTATCCTTAGATTCAGGGGAAACCAGTTTAAATGCTGTTAAGCTACCCAATCGCAAGTGTCCTGTGCTCAGGAGCGAAGCCCCTTCCCTCCTCCTCACCTGCTCTGTGAGGAGACTGGATGGAAGGACATAGGACTCCAAAATCATGTTGCTGTTGTTGTTGTTATTATTTTTTCCTTCTATTTCTAGGACTGTCAGGTAGAATTGTATGATAAGGTGTGGTTTAAACCAATCTTATTTATTATGCAACCATTCTGAATAAATGAATGGATTGATGTGTGGACGAATGACAAATGGATGGGTTGATGGATGGATGGGTAGGTGGGTGAATAGGAGGATGAACAGAATAGATATGGGTGAGATGAGTGGAGGGATAGGATGGGATGGCATGGGATGGACAGTAGCCAGGCAAATTAGTGGGTGGGCAAGTGCAAAGGTGAGTGGACAGAAGTATAAGTGGGTGGGTGACTACGATAATGGACAAACAGATGGACAGACGGGGGGAATGAATAGGTGGGTGGATGGGAGAATAGGTGGGTGGATAAATGGACATGATGGATGGATGGATGAATAAATAGCTTAGAAGAGCTAGTATTCACACGAGTGCTGTCCACACGAGCACTGACAGTGCCCTGTGCTGCAGTGGAAATAAGGCCTGGCTGAGAGGGAACAAGGGACAGGAGAGAGATTAAGTAATGGCAACCAGGCTCTGTGACAGGTACTACCCCACATTTTCTCATTTAATCATTACCACTGCCCCAGAAGGGCAGAAATCTTGTCCCTATTTTGCAGAAGAGGAGAGAAAGGTTTGAAGAATTTCAGTAACTTGCCCAAGGCCACACAAATATTAAATGGCAAGCACAGGTCCTTGTCATGGTACCACCATGCCTTCTGCATAGGAGTTTTCCACCTACAAAGAATCTTCCAGAAATGTAAAAGGAGATTATTAAAAGAAACATGGCTAAAAGAAGATAAGGAACAGAAGAGAGGAAAGAGAAGAGAAAAGGCTTAAGAACATGGAAAGGCTAACATTTATTGGGCACCCACTGTATACTAGACCCTGTACTTTATACGTGCTTTCTCGCTAACTCCTGCCAACAAGCTCCTAAGATTGGGATTTTCAACGTCATTTTGTAACAAAGAAACAGGCTCAGAGTAGTTAAAGAACTCTCCCAGATTTCTACTTTCATTTGTCCAAGGACAGAGCTGGGATTTGAACCCTGTTCAAGCTAACTTGAAGATCTATCCTTTTTACTACTAACTTCATGAAATGGACTTTTTAAATAAATAAAAGAAGAGGGGGAGAAGAAAAAGAGGAAAAGAATATATGTACATACAATTTCAGACTTGATGAAAATTTAGAGATCATTCTTCTCTCTAGCATCTCTGCGCCAGGTTTGGATGGACAAGAGACACTTTCTCTGTGTCTGCCTTGGCTATGCCAAGACCTCCACCCCTCCCATGCGCAGGAAGAAAAAAGGAAAGACTATATGCACACATCCAAAGAAGGGAGATAAAAAGGAAAAAAAAAATGAGGACTGGAAGAAGGAAGGGAGAGGAAACAATTTACGCAAAGAGAAATACGGGGAAGATGAAGAAGGCAGGAAAAGGCAAAGGAAGACAAAGGACCCTTTTCTCAATCTGCTCCTGGCCAGAGAAACCGCAGCACAAATTGCAACAGACGGTTCCTCCTCGCACAAAGTGCCTTTTAGCTTGCACGCCTGCCTCTGAGGGCCGGGGTGAGAGAGACGGCTGGCGTCGGCTGCAACGCGTCTGAAGGCGCTGGCAAGAACATCCCAGGGAAAGCTCGGTGTCTGGGGTCATCCGATTAAAGGAGGCAGCGAGGCTGCAAATGGAGGAGACAGGGGGAAGGGGAGAGAAGAGCGGGGCAGTGAGGGGGGCCGCCGACCCCCGCGACCTTCTGCCTGCGCTAACCTGATATAACAAATAGTCCTGGAAAACAAAATAGTATTAACCCTTGGAGCCAGGTCAACCCCTTCTGCATTTGCCTGGGCTGTTGGACTCTGCTTCCCAGAGGGTTTAACTCTTTCTTAGGGTCCTCTGATTGCCACTTTACAGCCCCACTCTCAAATCCATCCAGATTCAACAGATCCGATGCCCACGGGAGGGGTGGAGGTCCTGGCACAGTGAAGGCAGACACAGAGAAAGTGTCTCTTGCCCGTCCAAACCTGGAGCAGAGATGCTAGAGAGAAAAAGGATCTCTGAATTTTTCATCAAGTCTAAGATTGTATATTGACTTGATTCTATTAAAACAGTCGTATTTCCTCCTATTCCCCCTCCCTCGTGTGAAAGTTAGATTAATATAAAGCCTGGCTACACAAAGCATGGTCCATGGATGGGCTGTATCAGCATTACCTGGGAGCTTCCTAGAAATGTAGAATCTCAGGCCCCTGCCCCAGAGCTGATGAATCAGAACCTATATTTTAACAACACTCCTAGATAAATGGTATGTACATTACAGTCTGAGGAGCACCCATAAACCCATTATCCATGTTAAGAAATAATTTTCCTTTTTAGAACATCTGTCTTACACAGAAAATGAACACACACCCTCCAGACATGACAATGGGATTCTAACCCAACCAAATGATCAGGAGTCTTGGCCAGGTGTTATTACTAGAGCATTAAACCTGGTGGTTTCAGGTAGAGCAGATGGCGCTGGATTTGGTCAGTTTGCCATTGCTTCCCCTGTTATTCCGGTGAAAGATCCCTTTCCCCGCGAGCACCGGTTGTATCTACCCTGGTCGCCATTAAACTCCCAGGGTCCCGCACACCTCAGCCATTCGGCAACAATGTACTGAGCTGATAAATTCTAAATGTGTAGAGCTGGCTACGTCAGCAACGGATGGAAAAGCCAGAGAGAAATGGGGCCAGAGGAAGAGAAAATCTCTACTAAACTTTCCCTTCTGGACAATAAGTGATAAGCAAATCTTTTAACCACCAGTAGGAAGCGGGAACCAATGAACTGAAACTGCATGTAGCCCTGTACAACCAGCGTGGCCAAGAAAATGTTTCCAGCAAGCATGTCCCCTCTCCCTGGCTTCCTATATGGGGGTCTCAGAGCACTAGCAGGGATTTCAGACCCTGACGGGCACCCAGGCATTGTACTGAGACCTCCTTCTCCCAGTAGCCACTCTAACCACCCCCTGTCAAAGCCAAACCTCCTCTTCAGCTCCCCACGGAAATGCCATGTGCCAAAATCAGAACGTAGAGTTGGAGGGACCCTCCTTCCTTATCTAGTCCAAACTCCTTACTTCACAATGTGCTTAACAGGTTCAGAGGATGATGGAACTTGCCAAAGCCAAGCAATGGCAAAGTCAGAACCTTATTCTTCTTTCTAGTTCACTGCCCCAGGAGGTTGGGTAGGGGACATGAACTTCATTTAACAGTGATGAAACTGAAGCCCAGAGAACCGACAGGGCTTTCTGCCCAACTCACGGTGCTTAGCGCAAGGTAAGGGCCTAGTTCTGGGTTTCCTGACTCTACGGCCCACCTGTAGGCACTGCTGTTTTAGTTTCCTCTCTTCTATATCAATCTTTCTCTCCTTTCCTCAATCCGCACCCCCCCATTTCCTGCTTCTCCCTTTACTTTTCCTCTCCAGACATTGTTGAACCCTCCAAGAGTCCCATATGAAAGACTCTGCCCACCTCCAGCCCCAAACCAACATGAACAACGGTAACAATGAAGATGACGATGATGCCAATGGTAGTGATTTTCTGAGCTCTTGTTCTGCACCAGGAACTACGCTAAAGATGTCCATGAATTATCTCATTTAACCCACAAAGCAACCACATGAAGTCATACCATATAGTCACTCACAGACAGCTATTTATGACATGCCCACCACATGCCAGATACTGGACGAGGAGCTGATGATATGTTGGTGAGTTAGTTACCTAACACTGCAGGACAGATGTTCCCAAGCTTTAGTGGCTTAAACAACAATAGCCGTTTTGTATCTCACACCATCTCTGTGGACCAGGAACTCAGGAATGGCTTAGCTGAGCGGTTCTGGCTCAGGACCCTTCATGAGGTGATAGTCAAAATGTCAGCTGGGGCTACAGTCATCTGAAGGTTTGACTGGGGCTGGGGGATTGGCTTCCGAGGTGACACACTTCCATGGTTGGCAAGTTGATGATGGCCAATGGCAGGAGGCCTCGGTTCCTCACAAGTGGACCTCTCCACAGGCCTGCTTGAGTGTCCTCACAACATGGCCACCGAGTTCCCCCAGAGCAAGTGTCTCAGTCCGTTCAGTGTTACTATAGAGGAATACCTGGGGCTGGGTAATTTATAAAGAAAAGAGGTTTATGTAGTTCGCAGTTCTGCAGGCTGTGTAAGAAGCAAGGCGCCACCATCTGCTTGGCTTTGGGGTTTTGTGCTGCATCAAAACATGGCAGAGAAGTTCAAAGGGGAAGTGGGCATGTGCAAAGAGGCAACCACTACTGTCTGTGGCCCTTCATTACTTTAATGTTAAAACGTCATGATGGTCCAACAGATGGTAAACATCATGAACATGGATTCTGTGTCTCTGTCCGGCTGTGATGGCCACGCTCCAACACAGAAACTAATCCATTCCCAAGAGAGCAAATCCAGTCTTGCCAGAGCGAGACTCACTCACTACTGTGAGGACAGCACAAGGCCTTTCATGAGGGATCCAGCCCACGACCCAAATACCTCCCACCAGGTCTCACCTTTCAACATCGCTGCACTGGGCATCAAATTTTTCAACATGGGATCTGGTGGGGACAAACGAACACTACCCAAACCATAGCAAGTGATCCAGGAGAGGGCAAGGTGGAAGCCCTTGCCTTCTCTTTTATGACTTTCAAGTCTTTTGTGACTCAGCACCAACATCGTTTCCATGATATCCCATTGGCAACCCAGGTCAGCCCTATTCTGCGTGGGAGGAGACCACACGAGGGCCTGGATGTCAGAAGTTGGGATCATTGAGGAACATCTTGGAGGGTGGCCACCACAACTGGAGAATACAAAGACATAGAAACTCTGCTCATAATGCGTACTATCTATTGGCCCATCATGACATTTTAACATCAAGGAGATGAAAGGCCACATACAGTAAATAATTGATTCAGGGTACACATTTAGGAGTACAAGAGCAGAGAAGTGAAATTGCCCCACCTCCTACCCCAACAGGCTCCCACCATCTTCCCCACCACTGGGGGCAGCCAGGATCCCAGGGTCAATCCAGCCACTAATATTTCAGCTTGGCAGGATGCAGCACCCAAGGTTTGGCTAACTTCCAGCAACCTCACCCCTCCTGCCCTCTCTGTGGATCATTTATTCCAAGAGCCCTGCTATAAATATCCACTTAGTGAAATGCCTTGCTCCTTAGGCACCGTTCCCCCCACCCCCCAGCCGCCTGTACCATACTCGAGCAATGCCAACTTGCAATCAGTCTGCAATCTGAGTCCATTTTGCACACCCAGCACCAACTGGCCGTCCAGGCTAGTCTGCTAGAGTGCGCTGGCATGTCCCCAAGATTGCTATTGCGAGTTAATGGCACAGCAATTGGTTGTTAAAAATACTAATTGGCATTAAATAGGTGATGTTATCCGATAACTTACAGGCTGCTCCGATTCTGTATTTTCTTCTTTTCTTTCTCTTTTCCTTCTTCATTATTTTGTAATGCCAGGGAGTATCCACTGAGGTCAGGAGTCACCTGGGCATAGGTAAGAGCTTAAGGCCAGAGGACAAGTACACTCCAATTGTCACTGGCTCCCATCAACAGCACAGAGAAGCCCAAGACGGATGATCCCGCAAGAAGGGCAGGGCTGGGGCTGGACTCTGCTCTCTCCTTTTGTGCCTCCTTAAGAAAGAGTGTCCAACTTGAGGATCCAGGAGATTCTGGGAGCACCAGAGACAGAAAAGATGGGAGTTCTCTCTTCTCTGTGCAATTCAGGATTCAAGCTGTGTTTGCTCTCTACATACAACACATCATTGAAAAGAAACCCGGGTATTTCTCTAGCACTGAGCACTGTTTAGAGTCATTTTTACTTTTTGTGCTCCCTCTGCTTGATGGCTAATAATAATAAAAGCAATTGCTGGCTAACAATAAAATGTAATTGCTGATAATTATTGAACATAGTCCATGGAGGAAAGACCCTAAGCTAAGCCCTTACCCTCACTGTCCCAGGGAATCTTCTCCAGCTGTTGCAACCAGAAAACTCAAGCTCAGAAAGGGGATGTGAGAGTGGCCCAAGAACACACAGCCAGGGACACACAGTGGAGGGTGAGGGGCACCCAAGGACCTCTTTGAGGTGGAGACAGTAGAAGACCATGGTGTTCCTTTTCATTCATGTCCCTCCTCCAGGGCAGGAAAAGCCTGTCTCTTCTTACTACTGAACTCACAACCTACTCCTCAAGCAAGACAAGTACTTTTCTCTCCCGGCCTTTTTCTTTGCTCTGGTTCATGGATGTGGAGGTTTGGCATTCATGACGCCATGACACAAAGCCAGGGTGGCTTCGGAGAAGGTCAGGCTTGAAGGGACTTTAAAACAAGCCCTGCTAGAATTTGAGAGGAAAGAGACCCAAATGTGTGCTCAGTCCATGGTATCCACAGCCCATCTGTTCATTCCTTAAGAAAAACTCACAAGAGGCAAGTCGGGATTAGAGCAGAAAGACAGAACCCTCAAAAAGACACCCATGGCATACATGCCTGGACGTTATGCACTTACTGTATGCCAGGCACTCTGCATGGTTTCTTTTTTCCCCCCCAGTTCTCCTAGCTACACTGCAAACGAGGCTATATCACAGACCTATTTTACACATGAGAAAGCTAAGCCTCAGAAAATTCTAGACCCATGGTTTCAGACTGCGTACCACCAAGGGCTTAGTGAGGACATGGGGGAACGGGGCCAGTGCCAGGCCAACAGGTGCCCTATCCTCTCTTCAGCCTGAGCAATGCCCATAAACTCAACTGAACTTTTTTACACAAAAGCTTACATGGCAAAAATTAAAAAATTAGAAAGCTCATGTAGACCCTAAACCAGTAACTCCACTCTAGGGCAGGGAATGGCTACCTTGATCAGCTTAGACTACCAATGCCCATCAAATAATAAATACACATTGTCAAGTCACTTGGAAATGCCAGACCCTTCATTTGTACTGTTTCATCTGCCAGCGGCCCAAGAGGCCTTCTTTTACAGTCCTCAGTTTGCAGAGGTGAACCTCAGAGAGATGACATTCTTACTCAAGGTTGCAGAGTTAGCAACAGTTGTCCAAGACCATGTGTGACAGGCCAGATCATGGCCCTCCAAGCATGTCTGCATCCTAATCCCTGCACCCTGCGAATCTGTTAGGTTATACCACAAACAGACTTTGCAGATGTGATTAAGTGAAGGGTCTTGAGATGGGGAGATGACCCTGGACTCTCCCAATGTAATCACAGGGGTGTTTAAAGGAGCCAGAGAAAGAGGTATGGTGACGAAAGCAGAGTCAGAGAGAGATCAGAAGATGCTACACATCTTGACGATGGAAGGAGCCACAGAGCAAAGCATGCGGGCTGCCTCTGGCAACTGGCAAAGGCGAGAAACACATCGTCCCCTAGAGCTTCCGGAAGAAACGTACGTAGCCCTGCTGACACCACGATTTTAGTCCTGCAAAACCCATTTTGACCTTGTCCTCCAATCAGTGCATGCTGTTTTTTAAGCCACTGAATTTGTGGTAAATTGTTAACAGCAGCCATGGAAACGAATACATTAGGCCACACTCTTAATGGTCAAAACGACAGTGCCTCCGCTTGCTTCTTATGGTTGTTGAATAATTTTTAAACCTGGAGCACCAAGCAAATTCTTTTTGTCTCTGCTAGAGTGAGATACTGGAAGGCATTCTCCGTACAAATCACCTTTGTTGAAAAGTGGGGTTAAGTGGCCTGGGCAGCTTTGAATGTAGGAACAGCTGGGGCAAGACAGGCAATAAATCTGCATTTCAGCCTCGCCAGTGGGGACACTTTCCATCCCCAGTCTCAGCGTCCGAGGAACAGATGGAAGGGAGCATTCCATGGTGACACAGCTGTCTCCATGGGATCACTCCGAGGCTACCTGGAGTCTCTGCCCCCCACCTCCTCAGAGTCCCCAGGCCGACAGGCGCCTTGCCACCCTGTCATCCGGGTCCCCTGGCAGAGGGAGCTTGGCGTCAGGCCTTAATGGGGTAATGAGTCGGAGGCGTCGGAAACGCTGAGTTCAGCTTGTTAAAAGGACTGGGCTGGCACCACGAGGACAGAGGGGCCACAGCTGGAGACAGAGAAATGGGTCTTTGGGGGCCTGGTGGTGCCTCTGTGGGCCCCGAGGGGCTGGGTGGCCCGGCCGCCACCAGCCCTATGCCTCTTAAAGCCCATTACTTGCTGCCTCTGGCTGGGGAGCTGGGAGCAGAGCGTTTCATCAGCACAGATTGGACCCAGCGGATCAATGGCTCAGTCTATGGGCTTTTCCTCCCCCTCCTCTCCGCCTGCCCCCCCTCCTCTCCGCCTGCCCCCCCTCCTTAACTAGATGTGGGCGCCAGACCCACAACGGGTCCTCGGCAGCTGTCAGTCAAGGGCCATGAAATATTCATCTCGTTTAATCTTCTTCAGGGACCTGCCCAGGACCCTGATGGGGGCAGAATAGTCTTTATAAACTTGTAAAAGCAGGAGGGAGGGGAGGGGACTGAGAGCAGAGACACTGCAGGAGACAGTTGACACTCTCTCCAAAGAAACCCCTTCAGCCGGCATTTCTGTAGCACCCACTGAGCACTCGAAGTTGCTGAACACGTTTGCACCCACTATCTGGGTGCTTCCCCAGCCTAAACTGGCCATGCATCCACCTTCCCCATTTCATGGAATTCATGTATCACCTGAAATATTAGCAATATTTTTTTCCTTAGCCTCACTTTGAGCAATAACATCTGTGAAATCACAAAGCTGGTTATATTTTTTTCTAAAATACATTTATATGCATTATAAATAATATACAAATATTATAAACATATAAACATACATATAATATATATTTTAACTGCCTAGATACATGTTCCATCCTAGGGCACACATCTTAATCTTCCACAAAGAAGATGTTATTGCCTCCAATTGCAGATGAGAAAATTGTGGCTCAGAGAGGTGCGGTGACTTGTCTAAGGTCACATAGCAAGCATAGGCTCAATCTTGGGTTCGATTTGAACTACAAGCACAGAAATAGCTTTTTTAAAAAATCATCAGTTTTCAGGACATTTTGGTAAAAGTCACTAACTGGAACTTGTACCCTCTGCTTTGCCCACTTTAGTAAATTGTGAGCCTTTCCTAGTTTCTATGTCAAATTATATAACTTTTGAAAAGAGGAGCCCTTTCTATGCCAGTATGCCACACAGTTTTGGCAACTGTACAGTCTCCATGACTGCTTCTTGGGTGAATACGCAAGCAGCTGAGAAACCCAGGACACCCAAATTCTTCGTTTTTCCTCCCCCTCCTATCATTGGATCAATCACCCAGTCCCACACAGTGAAATTCTCAGCATTCGCTCTGCTTGTTTGGCCATCTCACCTCCCTCTCCCCAAAGCCAAAGCCTCCTCTCTCACCTGGACACCTGCAGCAGCCTCCTGACAATGACCCAGCTTCCTTAACTAGCCCCACAGCAGGGGCAGCGTCCTTTCTGTGCATTCTGCCCATGACGAGCAGAGTGGCTTCAAGATGCAGGACTCATCAGAACACCCCTCGGCTTAAGACATTCAAATGGCGCCCCACCCCATTTAGAACAGAATGCAAACTCCTGCCCAGCCCTAGGGAGGCAGCCCTGTTCCCCCACCTGCATCCCCCATTCGCCACGCTGGCCACCCTACTTCTCTCAAGCGTTGTGAGCTTACTCCTACCCTGGGACTCTGCACTGGCTCCTCCTTTGATCTGGAAAGCATTTCTCCCAGATTGTCCCCCAGCCAGCCTCCCGGTTTCCCCTCTGACTTCTCTATCATCCTGAAACTCCTTCCCAGCCTGGTGCCAGCTAGAGCTCTGGGTTTTATCTGAGAGAGCCAGGAGACCAGGATTCCAGCTTTGCTAACTGTTTCCCCCACTGACCTTGGGCAATCTTTCTGTCCTCGGACCTCAGTTTCCTCCCCTTTATAAAGAAGTAATTGTACTTCCATGAGGTCCATGCATGAGCCTGAATGCTCTAAGAAGCAGACCAGGGCAGGCTCAAACATTCAGGGATTTTAATATTAGAAGCAATGCCTATAAGGAAAGTAGAGAGGGGCCTGAGCAGGTTGGGAGGGTCATCAGACCCTGAGTGAAGGGGAGACGGGGAGAGGGGAAGAGAAGGTTGGGTAGCAGCTCTTTGGCACAAGAACAATGATGATGGGGAGTCCTCATACCCAGAGTAGCCATCCTAGGAGCCCTGGGTCTCCCAGCAATGGGCCCTCCTCAGTGCCCCTACGCATGCAGTCATTGGCTGGGAGCTGCCTGGGGGTGTGGTCTCAGCTCAGCTCCACCTCTGGAGCAGTAGGTGCATTACCCACGGTCTCCAATAGGGGGTCCACAAGATGCTCACTGCGGACCACCACTGTTCCAGATCGTACAATGGAAAGAGTAATAACCTTGGGCCACAGGCATCGTTCCTCTGCTTCACAATCTTTCCCTGTAAAACAGGGATAACAGTGCTAAATGGCCTGCCTCCTACACCTGTGAGGCTGGATGCAGATATTGCATTATAAGGACGTTATTCTTAGCAGGACGTGAGCCCCCTTGATGTATGATGGCTTTTCAGACTTTGCTTCTCCTCACCTGAAGGACCAATGCAGGCCACTCAGAGAGGCAGGGCAGCACCGTCCTTTAGAGGGGGGCATGTCCTTGTGCACTGCTGGTGGGAATGAAAAATGCCGTAGTCACTGAGGAACCAGCGTGGAGGTTCCTCAAAAACTTAA